>NC_060187.1:15531869-15714369 GCF_021184085.1 Oncorhynchus gorbuscha | reverse complement strand
GACATCCTCAACAGAGTGTAAGACAGGGAACTTCCTCAACAGTGTAAGACAGGTGACTTCCTCAACAGAGTGTAAGACAGGTGACATCCTCAACAGAGTGTAAGACAGGTGACTTCCTCAACAGAGTGTAAGACAGGGGACTTCCTCAACAGAGTGTAAGACAGGGGACTTCCTCAACAGAGTGTAAGACAGGTGACTTCCTCAACAGAGTGTAAGACAGGGGACTTCCTCAACAGAGTGTAAGACAGGGGACTTCCTCAACAGAGTGTAAGACAGGTGACTTCCTCAACAGAGTGTAAGACAGGTGACATCCTCAACAGAGTGTAAGACAGGTGACATCCTCAACAGAGTGTAAGACAGGTGACTTCCTCAACAGAGTGTAAGACAGGGGACTTCCTCAACAGAGTGTAAGACAGGGGACTTCCTCAACAGAGTGTAAGACAGGGGACTTCCTCAACAGAGTGTAAGACAGGGGACTTCCTCAACAGAGTGTAAGACAGGGGACTTCCTCAACAGTGTAAGACAGGTGACTTCCTCAACAGAGTGTAAGACAGGTGACTTCCTCAACAGAGTGTAAGACAGGTGACTTCCTCAACAGAGTGTAAGACAGGTGACATCCTCAACAGAGTGTAAGACAGGGAACTTCCTCAACAGTGTAAGACAGGTGACTTCCTCAACAGAGTGTAAGACAGGGGACTTCCTCAACAGAGTGTAAGACAGGGGACTTCCTCAACAGAGTGTAAGACAGGGGACTTCCTCAACAGAGTGTAAGACAGGGGACTTCCTCAACAGAGTGTAAGACAGGGGACTTCCTCAACAGAGTGTAAGACAGGTGACATCCTCAACAGAGTGTAAGACAGGGGACTTCCTCAACAGAGTGTAAGACAGGGGACTTCCTCAACAGAGTGTAAGACAGGGGACTTCCTCAACAGAGTGTAAGACAGGTGACTTCCTCAACAGTGTAAGACAGGTGACTTCCTCAACAGAGTGTAAGACAGGGAACTTCCTCAACAGTGTAAGACAGGTGACTTCCTCAACAGAGTGTAAGACAGGGGACTTCCTCAACAGTGTAAGACAGGTGACTTCCTCAACAGTGTAAGACAGGTGACTTCCTCAACAGACTGCAAGACAGGTGGCTCACTAGAGCACGGCACAGATCACACACAAGGCTAAATAGTCTCACTTCATAGGACACCTGCACAGAAAGGTTGGGCTCAAAGGCTTTTCTACTGTGGCATCAATGAGGGTTTAACAACTGTCTCCTCATGCCCCTCGCTCTGCTACTAGTCTGTCTCATGAAATGTTCATGCAGTGTTCCATTACTCAGAGAGAACAAGAACATGCTCATGGACATACACCGTCTCTCTCTACCTCTCTCTCTATGACCCCCTTTTCACAGTTGCATCTCACTTTGTTTCTCTCTGTCCTTGACTTTAGTCAAGGTCTAACCAAAGGTCTAACCACTAGCTCCTCTCCTTAGCTCTCTCTCTCTCTCTCTAGCTGTCTCTCTCTCTCTCTCTCTCTCTAGCTCTCTCTCTCTCTCTCTCTCTCTCTCTCTCTCTCTCTCTCTCTCTCTCTCTCTCTCTCTCTCTCTCTCTCTCTCTCTCTAGCTCTCTCTCTCTCTCTCTCTAGCTCTCTCTCTCTCTCTCTCTCTAGCTCTCTCTCTCTCTCTCTCTCTCTAGCTCTCTCTCTCTCTCTCTCTCTCTCTCTCTCTCTCTCTCTCTCTCTCTCTCTCTCTCTCTCTCTCTCTCTCTCTCTCTCTCTCTCTCTCTCTCTCTCTCTCTCTAGCTCTCTCTCTCTCTCTAGCTCTCTCTCTCTCTCTCTCTCTCTAGCTCTCTCTCTATCTCTCTAGCTCTCTCTCTCTCTCTCTAGCTCTCTAGCTCTCTCTCTAGCTCTCTCTCTCTCTCTCTAGCTCTCTGTCTCTCTAGCTCTCTCTCTCTCTCTCTCTCTCTCTAGCTCTCTCTCTCTCTCTCTCCTCTCTAGCTCTCTCTCTCTCTCTCTCTCTCTAGCTCTCTCTCTCTCTCTCTCTCTCTCTAGCTCTCTCTCTCTAGCTCTCTCTCTCTCTCTCTCTCTCTCTCTCTCTCTCTAGCTCTCTCTCTCTCTCTCTCTCTAGCTCTCTCTAGCTCTCTCTCTCTCTCTAGCTAGCTCTCTCTCTCTCTCTAGCTCTCTCTCTCTCTCTCTCTCTAGCTCTCTCTCCTCTCTCTCCAGTCATCAGCGGCAGGTGGCATGCCCAAGGACAGATCTCGTTTTCTGGTCAATTCATCTGATCTTTCCCCATCTCTGTTTGTCCCTGGAGCTCAGAGCTCAGGTGGGCACAGCGGCACACTGGCGCCTCAGCAGCACACCACACAAGCAGCAAGGCAGAGGCTCCTCACATATCATGGCACCAGCTGAAACCACCACACTGACTGAGCTATACAGAGATTTGCCACAAGCAAAACCCCTTTACAGCCACAGAGGTTACAATGGGCTTTCAAAGGTAAAGCTATCTACATGTTAGAACCTTGCAATTCTTTCTAAGTGCATTTACTCATACCAGCCACTTCAAATGTACACTGATATTAGATACAGAATGAAAGGGTTTGTGTTACATAACTACAAATACTTTTCAAATGTGCAGCTTTAGTACCATGTCATTCCATTCCTCAACTGCTCTGTGAATGATTGGAATTACAGTTTTCTGATCTTTACAAAGTCTAAGGATATCTGTGGGAAGATGGGTCACAATATGTCATGTGTACCCCATGTGTTTCAGTCAGAATGTACATGAACTATACTGATATCAACGGTCAGTCCCAGCTTCCGAAATACACAATTGTAAGAGGATGAACACAGAATCGGACTACAGTGATATAAAGAACTACTGATCCCACCAGGGAAGTAGTCTCAATAGCAGCTTCTGAGCCAGTGCCAGAGACAGACAGGCACCCGATAACAGCAGGCAGCAAACTCCTGCCTCGCTTTCCTCTCTGTCTCTCCCTCCACTCTGTCTCCCCCTCCACTCTGTCTCTCCCTCCACTCTGTCTCTCCCTCCACTCTGCGTCTCTCCCTCCACTCTGCGTCTCTCCCTGTCTCCCTCCACTCTGTCTCTCCCTCCACTCTGTGTCTCTCTGTCTCCCTCCACTCTGTGTCTCTCTGTCTCCCTCCACTCTGTGTCTCTCTGTCTCCCTCCACTCTGTGTCTCTCTCTGTCTCCCTCCACTCTGTCTCTCCCTCCACTCTGTCTCACCCTCCACTCTGTCTCACCCTCCACTCTGTCTCTCCCTCCACTCTGTCTCTCCCTCCACTCTGTGTCTCTCTCTGTCTCCCTCCACTCTGTCTCCCTCCACTCTGTGTCTCTCTCTGTCTCCCTCCACTCTGTCTCTCCCTCCACTCTGTCTCCCACCACTCTGTCTCTCTCTGTCTCCCTCCACTCTGTCTCTCCCTCCACTCTGTCTCTCCCTCCACTCTGTCTCCCTCCACTCTGTCTCTCTCTGTCTCCCTCCACTCTGTCTCTCCCTCCACTCTGTCTCTCCCTCCACTCTGTCTCTCCCTCCACTCTGTGTCTCTCTCTGTCTCCCTCCACTCTGTGTCTCTCTGTCTCCCTCCACTCTGTCTCTCCCTCCACTCTGTCTCCCACCACTCTGTCTCTCTCTGTCTCCCTCCACTCTGTCTCTCCCTCCACTCTGTCTCTCCCTCCACTCTGTCTCCCTCCACTCTGTCTCTCTGTCTCCTCCACTCTGTCTCTCCCTCCACTCTGTCTCTCCCTCCACTCTGTCTCTCCCTCCACTCTGTGTCTCTCTGTCTCCCTCCACTCTGTGTCTCTCTGTCTCCCTCCACTCTGTCTCTCCCTCCACTCTGTCTCCCACCACTCTGTCTCTCTCTGTCTCCTCCACTCTGTCTCTCCCTCCACTCTGTCTCTCCTCCACTCTGTCTCCCTCCACTCTGTCTCTCTCTGTCTCCCTCCACTCTGTCTCTCCCTCCACTCTGTCTCTCCCTCCACTCTGTCTCTCCCTCCACTCTGTGTCTCTCTCTGTCTCCCTCCACTCTGTGTCTCTCTGTCTCCCTCCACTCTGTCTCTCCCTCCAGTCTATGTCTCTCTCTGTCTCCCTCCACTGTGTCTCTCTCTGTCTCCCTCCACTCTGTCTCTCCCTCCACTCTGTGTCTCTCTCTGTCTCCCTCCACTCTGTGTCTCTCTCTGTCTCCCTCCACTCTGTGTCTCTCTGTCTCCCACCACTATGTCTCTCTGTCTCCCTCCACTCTGTCTCCCGCCACTCTGTGTCTCTCTGTCTCCCTCCACTGTCTCCCGCCACTCTGTGTCTCTCTGTCTCCCCTCCACTCTGTCTCCCTCCACTCTGTGTCTCTCTGTCTCCCTCCACTCTGTGTCTCTCTGTCTCCCACCACTATGTCTCTCTCTGTGTCTCCACTCTGTCTCCCCACTCTGTGTCTCTCTGTCTCCCGCCATTCTGTCTCCCGCCACTCTGTGTCTCCTTGACTCCCGCCACTCTGTGTCTCTCTCTGTCTCCCTCCACTCTGTGTCTCTCTGTCTCCCACCACTATGTCTCTCTCTCTGTCTCCCTCCACTCTGTCTCCCTCCACTCTGTCTCTCTCTGTCTCCCTCCACTCTGTCTCTCCCTCCACTCTGTCTCTCCCTCCACTCTGTCTCCCACCACTCTGTCTCTCTCTGTCTCCCTCCACTCTGTCTCTCCCTCCACTCTGTCTCTCCCTCCACTCTGTCTCCCTCCACTCTGTCTCTCTCTGTCTCCCTCCACTCTGTCTCTCCCTCCACTCTGTCTCTCCCTCCACTCTGTCTCTCCCTCCACTCTGTCTCTCCCTCCACTCTGTGTCTCTCTCTATCTCCCTCCACTCTGTGTCTCTCTGTCTCCCTCCACTCTGTCTCTCCCTCCACTCTGTCTCTCCCTCCACTCTGTCTCTCCCTCCACTCTGTGTCTCTCTCTGTCTCCCTCCACTCTGTGTCTCTCTGTCTCCCTCCACTCTGTCTCTCCCTCCAGTCTATGTCTCTCTCTGTCTCCCTCCACTCTGTGTCTCTCTCTCTCTCCCTCCACTCTGTGTCTCTCTGTCCCGCCACTCTGTGTCTCTCTCTGTCTCCCTCCACTCTGTCTCCCGCCACTCTGTGTCTCTCTGTCTCCCTCCACTCTGTCTCCCGCCACTCTGTGTCTCTCTGTCTCCCTCCACTCTGTCTCCCGCCACTCTGTGTCTCTCTGTCTCCCTCCACTCCTCCACTCTGTGTCTCTCTGTCTCCCTCCACTCTGTCTCCTCCACTCTGTGTCTCTCTGTCTCCCTCCACTCTGTCTCCCGCCACTCTGTGTCTCTCTGTCTCCTCCACTCTGTCTCCCTCCACTCTGTGTCTCTCTGTCTCCCGCCATTCTGTCTCCCGCCACTCTGTGTCTCTCTGACTCCCGCCACTCTGTGTCTCTCTCTGTCTCCCTCCACTCTGTCTCCCTCCACTCTGTCTCTCTCTGTCTCCCTCCACTCTGTCTCTCCCTCCACTCTGTCTCTCCCTCCACTCTGTCTCTCCCTCCACTCTGTCTCTCCCTCCACTCTGTGTCTCTCTCTGTCTCCCTCCACTCTGTGTCTCTCTGTCTCCCTCCACTCCGTCTCTCCCTCCATTCTGTCTCCCTCCACTCTGTGTCTCTCTGTCTCCCACCACTATGTCTCTCTCTCTGTCTCCCTCCACTCTGTCTCCCTCCACTCTGTCTCTCTCTGTCTCCCTCCACTCTGTCTCTCCCTCCACTCTGTCTCTCCCTCCACTCTGTCTCTCTCTGTCTCCCTCCACTCTGTCTCTCCCTCCACTCTGTCTCCCTCCACTCTGTCTCCCTCTGTCTCCCTCCACTCTGTCTCTCCCTCCACTCTGTCTCTCCCTCCACTCTGTCTCTCCCTCCACTCTGTCTCTCCCTCCACTCTGTGTCTCTCTCTGTCTCCCTCCACTCTGTGTCTCTCTGTCTCCCTCCACTCTGTCTCTCCCTCCACTCTGTCTCTCCCTCCACTCTGTCTCTCCCTCCACTCTGTGTCTCTCTCTGTCTCCCTCCACTCTGTGTCTCTCTGTCTCCCTCCACTCTGTCTCTCCCTCCAGTCTATGTCTCTCTCTGTCTCCCTCCACTCTGTGTCTCTCTCTGTCTCCCTCCACTCTGTGTCTCTCTGTCTCCCGCCACTCTGTGTCTCTCTCTGTCTCCCTCCACTCTGTCTCCCGCCACTCTGTGTCTCTCTGTCTCCCTCCACTCTGTCTCCCGCCACTCTGTGTCTCTCTGTCTCCCTCCACTCTGTCTCCCGCCACTCTGTGTCTCTCTGTCTCCCTCCACTCTGTCTCCCGCCACTCTGTGTCTCTCTGTCTCCCTCCACTCTGTCTCCCTCCACTCTGTCTCCTCCACTCTGTCTCTCCTCCACTCTGTCTCTCCCTCCACTCTGTCTCTCCCTCCACTCTGTGTCTCTCTCTGTCTCCCTCCACTCTGTGTCTCTCTGTCTCCCTCCACTCCGTCTCTCCCTCCACTCTGTCTCTCCCTCCACTCTGTGTCTCTGTCTGTCTCCCTCCACTCTGTCTCTCCCTCCACTCTGTGTCTCTCTCTGTCTCCCTCCACTCTGTGTCTCTCTCTGTCTCCCTCCACTCTGTGTCTCTCTGTCTCCCACCACTATGTCTCTCTCTCTGTCTCCCTCCACTCTGTCTCCCGCCACTCTGTGTCTCTCTGTCTCCCTCCACTCTGTCTCCCTCCACTCTGTGTCTCTCTGTCTCCCGCCATTCTGTCTCCCGCCACTCTGTGTCTCTCTGACTCCCGCCACGCTGTGTCTCTCTGACTCCCTCCACTCTGTGTCTCTCTCTGTCTCCCTTTGTCTCCCTTCACTCTGTGTCTCTCTCTGTCTCCCTCCACTCTGTGTCTCTCTGTCTCCCTCCACTCTGTCTCCCGCCACTCTGTGTCTCTCTGTCTCCCTCCACTCTGTCTCCCGCCACTCTGTGTCTCTCTGTCTCCCTCCACTCTGTCTCCCGCCACTCTGTGTCTCTCTCTGTCTCCCTCCACTCTGTCTCCCTCCACTCTGTCTCTCTCTGTCTCCCTCCACTCTGTCTCTCCCTCCACTCTGTCTCTCCCTCCACTCTGTCTCTCCCTCCACTCTGTGTCTCTCTCTGTCTCCCTCCACTCTGTGTCTCTCTGTCTCCCTCCACTCCGTCTCTCCCTCCACTCTGTCTCTCCCTCCACTCTGTGTCTCTGTCTGTCTCCCTCCACTCTGTCTCTCCCTCCACTCTGTGTCTCTCTCTGTCTCCCTCCACTCTGTGTCTCTCTGTCTCCCTCCACTCTGTGTCTCTCTCTGTCTCCCTCCACTCTGTCTCTCCCTCCACTCTGTCTCTCCCTCCACTCTGTCTCCCTCCACTCTGTCTCTCTCTGTCTCCCTCCACTCTGTCTCTCCCTCCACTCTGTCTCTCCCTCCACTCTGTCTCTCCCTCCACTCTGTGTCTCTCTCTGTCTCCCTCCACTCTGTGTCTCTCTGTCTCCCTCCACTCTGTCTCTCCCTCCAGTCTATGTCTCTCTCTGTCTCCCTCCACTCTGTGTCTCTCTCTGTCTCCCTCCACTCTGTCTCTCCCTCCACTCTGTGTCTCTCTCTGTCTCCCTCCACTCTGTGTCTCTCTCTGTCTCCCTCCACTCTGTGTCTCTCTGTCTCCCACCACTATGTCTCTCTCTCTGTCTCCCTCCACTCTGTCTCCCGCCACTCTGTGTCTCTCTGTCTCCCTCCACTCTGTCTCCCGCCACTCTGTGTCTCTCTGTCTCCCTCCACTCTGTCTCCCTCCACTCTGTGTCTCTCTCTGTCTCCCTCCACTCTGTGTCTCTCTGTCTCCCACCACTATGTCCTCTCTCTGTCTCCTCCACTCTGTCTCCCGCCACTCTGTGTCTCTGTCTCCCGCCATTCTGTCTCCCGCCACTCTGTGTCTCCTGACTCCCGCCACTCTGTGTCTCTCTCTGTCTCCCTCCACTCTGTGTCTCTCTGTCTCCCACCACTATGTCTCTCTCTGTCTCTCCCTCCACTCTGTCTCCCTCCACTCTGTCTCTCTCTGTCTCCCTCCACTCTGTCTCTCCCTCCACTCTGTCTCTCCCTCCACTCTGTCTCCCTCCACTCTGTCTCTCTCTGTCTCCCTCCACTCTGTCTCTCCCTCCACTCTGTCTCTCCCTCCACTCTGTCTCTCCCTCCACTCTGTCTCTCCCTCCACTCTGTGTCTCTCTCTATCTCCCTCCACTCTGTGTCTCTCTGTCTCCCTCCACTCTGTCTCTCCCTCCACTCTGTCTCTCCCTCCACTCTGTCTCTCCCTCCACTCTGTCTCTCCCTCCACTCTGTGTCTCTCTCTGTCTCCCTCCACTCTGTGTCTCTCTGTCTCCCTCCACTCCGTCTCTCCCTCCATTCTGTCTCCCTCCACTCTGTGTCTCTCTGTCTCCCACCACTATGTCTCTCTCTCTGTCTCCCTCCACTCTGTCTCCCTCCACTCTGTCTCTCTCTGTCTCCCTCCACTCTGTCTCTCCCTCCACTCTGTCTCTCCCTCCACTCTGTCTCTCTCTGTCTCCCTCCACTCTGTCTCTCCCTCCACTCTGTCTCCCTCCACTCTGTCTCCCTCTGTCTCCCTCCACTCTGTCTCTCCCTCCACTCTGTCTCTCCCTCCACTCTGTCTCTCCCTCCACTCTGTGTCTCCCTCCACTCTGTGTCTCTCTCTGTCTCCCTCCACTCTGTCTCTCTCTCTCCCTCCACTCTGTCTCTCCCTCCACTCTGTCTCTCCCTCCACTCTGTCTCTCCCTCCACTCTGTGTCTCTCTCTGTCTCCCTCCACTCTGTGTCTCTCTGTCTCCCTCCACTCTGTCTCTCCCTCCAGTCTATGTCTCTCTCTGTCTCCCTCCACTCTGTGTCTCTCTCTGTCTCCCTCCACTCTGTGTCTCTCTGTCTCCCGCCACTCTGTGTCTCTCTGTCTCCCTCCACTCTGTCTCCCGCCACTCTGTGTCTCTCTGTCTCCTCCACTCTCTCTCCCGCCACTCTGTGTCTCTCTGTCTCCACTCTGTCTCCCGCCACTGTGTCTCTCTGTCTCCTCCACTCTGTCTCCCCGCCACTCTGTGTCTCTCTCTGTCTCCCTCCACTCTGTCTCCCTCCACTCTGTCTCCCTCCACTCTGTCTCTCCCTCCACTCTGTCTCTCCCTCCACTCTGTCTCTCCCTCCACTCTGTGTCTCTCTCTGTCTCCCTCCACTCTGTGTCTCTCTGTCTCCCTCCACTCCGTCTCTCCCTCCACTCTGTCTCTCCCTCCACTCTGTGTCTCTGTCTGTCTCCCTCCACTCTGTCTCTCCCTCCACTCTGTGTCTCTCTCTGTCTCCCTCCACTCTGTGTCTCTCTCTGTCTCCCTCCACTCTGTGTCTCTCTGTCTCCCACCACTATGTCTCTCTCTGTCTCTCCCTCCACTCTCTCTCCCTCCACTCTGTGTCTCTCTGTCTCCCTCCACTCTGTCTCCCTCCACTCTGTGTCTCTCTGTCTCCCTCATTCTGTCTCCCGCCACTCTGTGTCTCTCTGACTCCCGCCACGCTGTGTCTCTCTGACTCCCTCCACTCTGTGTCTCTCTCTGTCTCCCTTTGTCTCCCTTCACTCTGTGTCTCTCTCTGTCTCCCTCCACTCTGTGTCTCTCTGTCTCCCTCCACTCTGTCTCCCGCCACTCTGTGTCTCTCTGTCTCCCTCCACTCTGTCTCCCGCCACTCTGTGTCTCTCTGTCTCCCTCCACTCTGTCTCCCGCCACTCTGTGTCTCTCTCTGTCTCCCTCCACTCTGTCTCCCTCCACTCTGTCTCTCTCTGTCTCCCTCCACTCTGTCTCTCCCTCCACTCTGTCTCTCCCTCCACTCTGTCTCTCCCTCCACTCTGTGTCTCTCTCTGTCTCCCTCCACTCTGTGTCTCTCTGTCTCCCTCCACTCCGTCTCCCTCCACTCTGTCTCTCCCTCCCACTCTGTGTCTCTGTCTGTCTCCCTCCACTCTGTCTCTCCCTCCACTCTGTCTCTCTCTGTCTCCCTCCACTCTGTGTCTCTCTGTCTCCCTCCACTCTGTGTCTCTCTGTCTCCCTCCACTCTGTCTCTCCCTCCACTCTGTCTCCCTCCACTCTGTCTCCCTCCACTCTGTCTCTCTGTCTCCCTCCACTCTGTCTCTCCCTCCACTCTCTGTCTCTCCCTCCACTCTGTCTCTCCCTCCACTCTGTGTCTCTCTCTGTCTCCCTCCACTCTGTGTCTCTCTGTCTCCCTCCACTCTGTCTCTCCCTCCAGTCTATGTCTCTCTCTGTCTCCCTCCACTCTGTGTCTCTCTCTGTCTCCCTCCACTCTGTCTCTCCCTCCACTCTGTGTCTCTCTGTCTCCCTCCACTCTGTCTCTCTCTGTCTCCCTCCACTCTGTGTCTCTCTGTCTCCCACCACTATGTCTCTCTCTCTGTCTCCCTCCACTCTGTCTCCCGCCACTCTGTGTCTCTCTGTCTCCCTCCACTCTGTCTCCCGCCACTCTGTGTCTCTCTGTCTCCCTCCACTCTGTCTCCCTCCACTCTGTGTCTCTCTCTGTCTCCCTCCACTCTGTGTCTCTCTGTCTCCCACCACTATGTCTCTCTCTCTGTCTCCCTCCACTCTGTCTCCCGCCACTCTGTGTCTCTCTGTCTCCCGCCATTCTGTCTCCCGCCACTCTGTGTCTCCTTGACTCCCGCCACTCTGTGTCTCTCTCTGTCTCCCTCCACTCTGTGTCTCTCTGTCTCCCACCACTATGTCTCTCTCTCTGTCTCCCTCCACTCTGTCTCCCTCCACTCTGTCTCTCTCTGTCTCCCTCCACTCTGTCTCTCCCTCCACTCTGTCTCTCCCTCCACTCTGTCTCCCTCCACTCTGTCTCTCCCTCCACTCTGTCTCTCCCTCCACTCTGTCTCTCCCTCCACTCTGTCTCTCCCTCCACTCTGTGTCTCTCTCTATCTCCCTCCACTCTGTGTCTCTCTGTCTCCCTCCACTCTGTCTCTCCCTCCACTCTGTCTCTCCCTCCACTCTGTCTCTCCCTCCACTCTTTGTCTCTCTCTGTCTCCCTCCACTCTGTGTCTCTCTGTCTCCCTCCACTCTGTCTCTCTCTCCAGTCTATGTCTCTCTCTGTCTCCCTCCACTCTGTGTCTCTCTCTGTCTCCCTCCACTCTGTGTCTCTCCTCCCGCCACTCTGTGTCTCTCTGTCTCCCTCCACTCTGTCTCCCGCCACTCTGTGTCTCTCTGTCTCCCTCCACTCTGTCTGCCACTCTGTGTCTCTCTGTCTCCCTCCACTCTGTCTCCGCCACTCTGTGTCTCTCTGTCTCTCTCCACTCTGTCTCCCTCCACTCTGTGTCTCTCTGTCTCCCTCCACTCTGTCTCCCTCCACTCTGTGTCTCTCTGTCTCCCTCCACTCTGTCTCCCGCCACTCTGTGTCTCTCTGTCTCCCTCCACTCTGTCTCCCTCCACTCTGTGTCTCTCTGTCTCCCGCCATTCTGTCTCCCTCCACTCTGTGTCTCTCTGACTCTCCACTCTGTGTCTCTCCTGTCTCCCTCCACTCTGTCTCTCTCTGTCTCCCTCCACTCTGTCTCTCCCTCCACTCTGTCTCCCTCCACTCTGTCTCCCTCCACTCTGTCTCTCCCTCCACTCTGTGTCTCTCTCTGTCTCCCTCCACTCTGTGTCTCTCTGTCTCCCTCCACTCCGTCTCTCCCTCCATTCTGTCTCCCTCCACTCTGTGTCTCTCTGTCTCCCACCACTATGTCTCTCTCTCTGTCTCCCTCCACTCTGTCTCCCTCCACTCTGTCTCTCTCTGTCTCCCTCCACTCTGTCTCCCTCCACTCCACTCTGTCTCTCCCTCCACTCTGTCTCCCACCACTCTGTCTCTCCCTCCACTCTGTCTCTCCCTCCACTCTGTCTCCCTCCACTCTGTCTCCCTCTGTCTCCCTCCACTCTGTCTCTCCCTCCACTCTGTCTCTCCCTCCACTCTGTCTCTCCCTCCACTCTGTCTCTCCCTCCACTCTGTGTCTCTCTCTATCTCCCTCCACTCTGTGTCTCTCTGTCTCCCTCCACTCTGTCTCTCCCTCCACTCTGTCTCTCCCTCCACTCTGTCTCTCCCTCCACTCTGTGTCTCTCTCTGTCTCCCTCCACTCTGTGTCTCTCTGTCTCCCTCCACTCTGTCTCTCCCTCCAGTCTATGTCTCTCTCTGTCTCCCTCCACTCTGTGTCTCTCTCTGTCTCCCTCCACTCTGTGTCTCTCTGTCTCCCGCCACTCTGTGTCTCTCTCTGTCTCCCTCCACTCTGTCTCCCGCCACTCTGTGTCTCTCTGTCTCCCTCCACTCTGTCTCCCGCCACTCTGTGTCTCTCTGTCTCCCTCCACTCTGTCTCCCGCCACTCTGTGTCTCTCTGTCTCCCTCCACTCTGTCTCCCGCCACTCTGTGTCTCTCTCTGTCTCCCTCCACTCTGTCTCCCTCCACTCTGTCTCTCTCTGTCTCCCTCCACTCTGTCTCTCCCTCCACTCTGTCTCTCCCTCCACTCTGTCTCTCCCTCCACTCTGTGTCTCTCTCTGTCTCCCTCCACTCTGTGTCTCTCTGTCTCCCTCCACTCCGTCTCTCCCTCCACTCTGTCTCTCCCTCCACTCTGTCTCTCCCTCCACTCTGTGTCTCTGTCTGTCTCCCTCCACTCTGTCTCTCCCTCCACTCTGTGTCTCTCTCTGTCTCCCTCCACTCTGTGTCTCTCTCTGTCTCCCTCCACTCTGTGTCTCTCTGTCTCCCACCACTATGTCTCTCTCTCTGTCTCCCCCCACTCTGTGTCTCTCCGTCTCCCTCCACTCTGTCTCCCTCCACTCTGTGTCTCTCTGTCTCCCGCCATTCTGTCTCCCGCCACTCTGTGTCTCTCTGACTCCCGCCACGCTGTGTCTCTCTGACTCCCTCCACTCTGTGTCTCTCTGTCTCCCTTTGTCTCCCTTCACTCTGTGTCTCTCTCTGTCTCCCTCCACTCTGTGTTTCTCTGTCTCCCTCCACTCTGTGTTTTTCTGTCTCCCTCCACTCTGTGTCTCTCTCTGTCTCCCTCCACTCTGTGTCTCTCTGTCTCCCTCCACTCTGTGTCTCTCTCTGTCTACCTCCACTCTGTGTCTCTCTCTGTCTCCCTCCACTCTGTGTCTCTCTCTGTCTCCCTCCACTCTGTGGAATTGCAGTATACAGTTTGAAATGTCATACTGTGAATCAGAGACGTCGCTAGGCCTATTTTAGGGGGGCTTCTCTGTGATTTCTTTTTTTTCTCGTCAAATGTTCCATCGCATCTTAAACTTCGTACCGGGTGGGCACTAGGACCTAGGGAGGCTGCTGCTGCAGAGGCTGCTGCAAGGGCTAGTGACTGTTAGGCCTACTTGTAGCTAACATTCTGGTTAATGTTAGCTACTTCTGTGGCTTGAAACTGCTTGCTAACTGTAAACGGACAGGTAAAGGCTCTGAGACAGGACGGATTCATGCAGATAGGCTACGATGTGAATTTGTGGTAAGTCAGAACAGATAGATAGAGAGGGGGGAGTATGCCCAGACCCGCCTAAAAGAGGCTGAGCCCCTCTATCCATGAATCTCTAGTTACGTCACTGCTGTGAATGCAACATATTTCCACTTTAAGTTGCCAGTAGTCTTTGCTTCTCAACCAGCTCTGATAATAGCAGAGTAATAATTTACGTCATTTAGCAGACGCTCTTATCCAGAGCAATTCACACTAGTGACTGCATACATTTTCAGACTTTTTTTCATACTGGTAAGATTTGAAGCCGCAACCATGGTGTTACAAGCACTATGCTCTGTAGCACTATGCTCTGTAGCACCATGCTCTGTAGCACCATGCTCTGTAGCACCATGCTCTGTAGCACTATGCTCTGTAGCACTATGCTCTGTAGCACCATGCTCTGTAGCACCATGCTCTGTAGCACCATGCTCTGTAGCACCATGCTCTGTAGCACTATGCTCTGTAGCACCATGCTCTGTAGCACTATGCTCTGTAGCACCATGCTCTGTTAGCACTATGCTCTGTAGCACCATGCTCTGTTACACCATGCTCTGTAGCACCATGCTCTGTAGCACCATGCTCTGTAGCACTATGCTCTGTAGCACTATGCTCTGTAGCACTATGCTCTGTAGCACTATGCTCTGTAGCACCATGCTCTGTAGCATTATGCTCTGTAGCACCATGCTCTGTAGCACTATGCTCTGTAGCACCATGCTCTGTAGCACTATGCTCTGTAGCACTATGCTCTGTAGCACCATGCTCTGTAGCACCATGCTCTGTAGCACCATGCTCTGTAGCACTATGCTCTGTAGCACCATGCTCTGTAGCACCATGCTCTGTAGCACCATGCTCTGTAGCACCATGCTCTGTAGCACTATGCTCTGTAGCACTATGCTCTGTAGCACCATGCTCTGAAGCACCATGCTCTGTAGCACTATGCTCTGTAGCACCATGCTCTGAAGCACTATGCTCTGAAGCACCATGCTCTGTAGCACCATGCTCTGTAGCACCATGCTCTGTAGCACCATGCTCTGTAGCACCATGCTCTGAAGCACCATGCTCTGTAGCACCATGCTCTGTAGCACTATGCTCTAGAGCACCATGCTCTGTAGCGCCATGCTCTGTAGCACCATGCTCTGTAGCACTATGCTCTGTAGCACCATGCTCTGTAGCACTATGCTCTGTAGCACCATGCTCTGTAGCACCATGCTCTGTAGCACTATGCTCTGTAGCACCATGCTCTGTAGCACCATGCTCTGTAGCACCATGCTCTGTAGCACTATGCTCTGTAGCACCATGCTCTGTAGCACCATGCTCTGTAGCACCATGCTCTGTAGCACCATGCTCTGTAGCACTATGCTCTGTAGCACCATGCTCTGTAGCACTATGCTCTGTAGCACTATGCTCTGAAGCACCATGCTCTGTAGCACTATGCTCTGTAGCACCATGCTCTGAAGCACCATGCTCTGTAGCACTATGCTCTGTAGCACCATGCTCTGTAGCACCATGCTCTGTAGCACCATGCTCTGTAGCACCATGCTCTGTAGCACTATGCTCTGTAGCACTATGCTCTGTAGCACCATGCTCTACCAACTGAGCCACACAGGACCACACACCCGCATGATCTGTGGGCGTGTGGTTAAAGTGAATGTAACTGTGTGAATAGAGACTGTGCTCCACCAGTGTGTAACCAGGCATCATGCTGCTCTAATGACGACCCCTCAGCAGGAGGCAGCTAGCTCTACAACAGTCAGCCAGGCAGCTAGCCAGGCAACTAGCTCTACAACAGTCAGCCAGGCAGCTAGCTCTACAACAGCCAGCCAGGCAGCTAGCCAGGCAACTAGCTCTACAACAGTCAGCCAGGCAGCTAGCTCTACAACAGCCAGCCAGGCAGCGAGCTCTACAACAGTCAGCCAGGCAGCGAGCTCTAAAACAGTCAGCCAGGCAGCTGGCTCTACAACAGTCAGCCAGGCAGCTAGCTCTACAACAGTCAGCCAGGCAGCTAGCTCTACAACAGTCAGCCAGGCAGCTAGCTCTACAACAGACAGCTAGCTTCTACACCCAGGCTCAGAGTCAGGCATGCTGCACCACTCGGCTCCCTGTCAGCTATTTCAGTCCTCTTAGGGAGCTACTCAGGGAGTAGGATACCCATTATATCAATACAATTAATGACCTCTTCAAAATAATGGATTTGTATGCAGGCTTGCATTTGTGTTTGTTTGTGCGTGGGGTTTTGTGTATGTTTGTGCATGTGATATTGAGTGTGTGTTGTGTGTGCAAGGTGGTGATGAAGAGTGTGTCTTGTTCTTTGAGGGGCAGATTTGACAACATCTGCTATCAACACATGCAGCAGTGCTATCCAGGAGAGGGCTGGGTAAAGAAGGTGACATACACACCACCTGCATGAGTCTCACCTGTTCCAGAAGCTCTAAATAATTGAACAGCTTAGCTGACAGGAGGTGAGTGGGTAGTTTGATGCCTCATCCTCCCCATCCCTTCCACCTCACCCCTCATCCTCCCCATCCCTTCCACCTCACCCCTCATCCCTTCCCCTCATCCTCCCCATCCCTTCCACCTCACCCCTTAGCCTCCCCATCCCTTCCACCTCACCCCCATCCTCCCCATCCCTTCCCTCACCCCTCATCCTCCCCATCCCTTCCATCCCATTCCCCATCCCTTCCACCTCACCCCTCATCCTCCCCATCCCTTCCACCTCACCCCTCATCCTCCCCATCCCTTCCACCTCACCCCTCATCCTCCCCATCCCTTCCACCTCACCCCTCATCCTCCCCATCCCTTCCACCTCACCCCTTAGCCTCCCCATCCCTTCCACCTCACCCCGTAGCCTCCCCATCCCTTCCACCTCACCCCTTAGCCTCCCCATCCCTTCCACCTCACCCCTTAGCCTCCCCATCCCTTCCACCTCACCCCTCATCCTCCCCATCCCTTCCACCTCACCCCTTAGCCTCCCCATCCTTCCACCTCACCCCTTAGCCTCCCCATCCCTTCCACCTCACCCCTCATCCTCCCCATCCCTTCCACCTCACCCCTTAGCCTCCCCATCCCTTCCACCTCACCCCTCATCCTCCCCATCCCTTCCACCTCACCCCTTAGCCTCCCCATCCCTTCCACCTCACCCCTTAGCCTCCCCATCCCTTCCACCTCACCCCTCATCCTCCCCATCCCTTCCACCTCACCCCTCATCCTCCCCATCCCTTCCACCTCACCCCTCATCCTCCCCATCCCTTCCACCTCACCCCTCATCTCCCCATCCCTTCCACCTCACCCCTTAGCCTCCCCATCCCTTCCACCTCACCCCTCATCCTCCCCATCCCTTCCACCTCACCCCTCATCCTCCCCATCCCTTCCACCTCACCCCTCATCCTCCCCATTCCTTCCACCTCACCCCCCCTCATCCTCCCCATCCCTTCCACCTCACCCCTTAGCCTCCCCATCCCTTCCACCTCACCCCGTAGCCTCCCCATCCCTTCCACCTCACCCCTCATCCTCCCCATCCCTTCCACCTCACCCCTCATCCTCCCCATCCCTTCCACCTCACCCCTCATCCTCCCCATCCCTTCCACCTCACCCCTTAGCCTCCCCATCCCTTCCACCTCACCCCGTAGCCTCCCCATCCCTTCCACCTCACCCCTTAGCCTCCCCATCCCTTCCACCTCACCCCTTAGCCTCCCCATCCCTTCCACCTCACCCCTCATCCTCCCCATCCCTTCCACCTCACCCCTCATCCTCCCCATCCCTTCCACCTCTTCCCCATCCCACCTCCCCATCCCTTCCACCTCACCCCTTAGCCTCCCCATCCCTTCCACCTCACCCCTCATCCTCCCCATCCCTTCCACCTCACCCCTTAGCCTCCCCCATCACCCCTTCCATCCTCCCCATCCCTTCCACCTCACCCCTTAGCCTCCCCATCCCTTCCACCTCACCCCTTAGCCTCCCCATCCCTTCCACCTCACCCCTCATCCTCCCCATCCCTTCCACCTCACCCCTCATCCTCCCCATCCCTTCCACCTCATCCTCCCCCCTCATCCTCCCCATCCCTTCCACCTCACCCCTCATCCTCCCCATCCCTTCCACCTCACCCCTTAGCCTCCCCATCCCTTCCACCTCACCCTCATCCTCCCCATCCCTTCCACCTCACCCCTCATCCTCCCCATCCCTTCCACCTCACCCCTCATCCCATCCCTTCCACCTCACCCGTAGCCTCCCCATCCCTTCCACCTCACCCCTCATCCTCCCCATCCCTTCCACCTCACCCCTCATCCTCCCCATCCCTTCCACCTCACCCCTTAGCCTCCCCATCCCTTCCACCTCACCCCTCATCCTCCCCATCCCTTCCACCTCACCCCTCATCCTCCCCATCCCTTCCACCTCACCCCTTAGCCTCCCCATCCCTTCCACCTCACCCCCTCATCCTTCCCCACCTTCCACCTCACCCCTTAGCCTCCCCATCCCTTCCACCTCACCCCTCATCCTCCCCATCCCTTCCACCTCACCCCATCCCTTCCACCTCACCCCATCATCCTTCCTTCCACCTCACCCCTTAGCCTCCCCATCCCTTCCACCTCCACCTCACCCCTTAGCCTCCCCATCCCTTCCCTTCCACCTCACCCCTTAGCCTCCCCATCCCTTCCACCTCACCCCTTAGCCTCCCCATCCACCTTCCACCTCAGCCTCCCCCTTCCAGCCTTAGCCCCCCATCCCTTCCACCTCACCCCTCATCCTCCCCATCCCTTCCACCTCACCCCTCATCCTCCCCATCCCTTCCACCTCATCCTCCCCATCCCTTCCACCTCACCCCTCAGCCTCCCCATCCCTTCCATCCCTTCCACCTCCCCATCCCTTCCCCTCATCCTCCCCATCCCTTTCCATCCTCCCCATCCCTTCTCACCCCTCATCCTCCCCATCCCTTCCACCTCACCCCTTAGCCTCCCCATCCCTTCCACCTCACCCCTCATCCTCCCCCCCCTCACCCCCTCATCCTCCCCATCCCTTCCACCTCACCCCTCATCCTCCCCATCCCTTCCACCTCACCCCCCTCATCCTTCCTCCATCCCTCCTTCCACCTCACCCCTTAGCCCCCATCCCTTCCACCTCACCTCATCCTCCCCAGCCTCCCCATCCCTTCCACCTCACCCCTTAGCCTCCCCATCCTTCCCCATCCCTTCCACCTCACCTCCCTCATCCTCCCCATCCCTTCCACCTCACCCCCATCCCCATCCCTTCCACCTCACCCCTCATCCTCCCCTCCCCATCCCTTCCACCTCACCCCTCATCCTCCCCATCCCTTCCACCTCACCCCTCATCCTCCTCCCCATCCCTTCCACCTCACCCCATCCTCCCCATCCCTTCCACCTCACCCCTCATCCTCCCCATCCCTTCCACCTCACCCTCATCCTCCCCATCCCTTCCACCTCACCCCTCATCCTCCCCATCCCCATCCCTTCCACCTCATCCTCCCTCATCCTCCCCCATCCCTTCATCCCTTCCCACCCCTTAGCCTCCCCATCCCTTCCACCCCTCATCCTCCCCATCCCTTCCACCTCACCCCATAGCCTCCCCATCCCTTCCACCTCACCCCTCATCCTCCCCATCCCTTCCACCTCACCCCTTAGCCTCCCCATCCCTTCCACCTCACCCCTCATCCTCCCCATCCCTTCCACCTCACCCCTTAGCCTCCCCATCCCTTCCACCTCACCCCTCATCCTCCCCATCCCTTCCACCTCACCCCTTAGCCTCCCCATCCCTTCCACATTTACATTTACATTTAAGTCATCCACCTCACCCCTTAGCCTCCCCACCCCTTCCACCTCACCCCTTAGCCTCCCCATCCCTTCCACCTCACCCCTTAGCCTCCCCATCCCTTCCACCTCACCCCTTAGCCTCCCCATCCCTTCCACCTCACCCCTTAGCCTCCCCATCCCTTCCACCTCACCCCTTAGCCTCCCCACCCTGTATTCTGCCCCACTCTCATTTGTTTCTACTTAACCTTTATTTATCCAGGTTAGTCTCACGGAGATGAAATCTCCTTTGTAAGAGAGGACTGGTTGATGGAACATAAACCATCTATACAGTGCATTCTGAAACTATTCAGACCCCTTCCCTTTTTCCACATTTTGTTACGTTACAACCTTATTCTAAAAATTATTTAATAAAATCATTTCCTCATCAATCTGCACATAATACCTAATATAATAACAAAGTGAAAACAGGTACAGATTTTTTTTGCAAATGTATAAAAAATAAAAAACATACTTTATTTACAGTATTCAGACCCTTTCCTATGAGACTCGAAATTGAGCTCAGGTGCATCCTGTTTCCATTGATCATCCTTGAGATGTTTCTACAACTTGATTGGAGTCCACCTGTGGTAAATTCAATTGATTCAATTGATTGGACATGATTTGGGAAGGAACACACCTGTCTATTTAAGGTCCCACAGTACATGTCAGAGTAAAAAAACAAGTCATGAGGTTAAAGGGGAATTGTCCGTGGAGCTCCGAGACAGGATTGTGTCGAGGCACAGATCTGGGGAAGGGTACTACAAAATGTCTGCAACATTGAAGGTCTCCAAGAACACAATGGCCACCATTCTTAAATGTAAAAAGTTTGGAACCACCAAGACTCTTCCTAAAGCTGGCCAAACGGCCAAACTGAGCAATTGGCTGAGAAGGGCCTTGGTCAGAGAGGTGACCAAGAACCCGATGGTCACTGACAGAGCTCCAGAGTTCCTCTGTGGAGATGGGAGAAACTTCTAGAAGAACAACCATCTCTGCAGCACTCCACCAATCAGGCCTTTATGGTAGAGTGGCTAGACGGAAGCCACTCCTCAGTAAAAGGCACATAACAGCCCGCTTGGAGGCACCTAAAGGACTCTCAGACCTCGAGAAACAAGATTCTCTGATCTGATGAAACCAACATTGAACACTTTGGCCTGAATTGCTGAGCTTCATGTCTGGAGGAATCCTGGCACCACCCCTACAATGAAGCATGGTGGTGGCCGCATCATGTTGTGGAGATGTTTTTCTGTGGCAGGGACTGGGAGACTAGTCAGGATTGAGGGAAAGATGAATGGAGCAAAGTACAGAAAGATCCTTGGTGAAAACTTGCTCAATAGCGCTCAGGACCTCAGACTGGGGCGAAGGTTTACCTTCCACCAGGACAACGACCCTAAACCATCAGCCAAGACAACGCAGGAGTGGCTTCGGGACAAGTTTCTGAATGATGTTGAGTGGCCCAGCCAGACCCCGGACTTGAACCCAATCGAACATCTCTAGAGAGACGTGACGAGACCCCATCCGATCTGACAGAGCTTGAGAGGATCTGCAGAGAAGACTGAGAGAAACTCCCCGAATACAGGTGTGCCAAGCTTGTAGCTTCATACCCTACGAAGACTCCAGGCTGTAATCGCTACCAACGGTGCTTCAACATAGTACTGAGTAAAGTGTCTGAATACTTATGTAAATGTGATATTTCCATGTATTTATTTTTGTAATACATTTGCAAAATAAAAAGTATTTGCTTTGTCATTATGGGTTATTGTGTGTAGACTGATTAGGTGAAAAAAAAACTATGTAATACATTTTAGAACACAGCTGTAACGTAACAAAATGTGGAAAAAGTCAAGAAGTCTGAATACTCTGTGAATGCACTGTATCGTCCATCAACCGCTCAACCTCCGACTGCTCTCTCTCAACCTGCTTTTCTGCTATATCTTCTCTCCCTACCTCTCTCCATCCCCTTCCCGTTCATCTGAGGGGTATCAGCAGGGCTATAGATCTGACACCATCCAACCTGGACAAGGACACCATTAAAATGGGGCTAGTCAGGCTCCTACTATACTGGGGGGCTGGAAATGGGCTGGGGGCTGGGGTTGAGGAGTGGATATGGAGAGGATGGGGGGTAGCAGACAGGTTACTACATAAGCCAGAGATGGTTTTCAATTTCCATCAACCTTGGAGCCTCCTTATGGTGGATACAGCAGAGTGGATCTGTTTAAATATGTTGCTCTCTCCTAAGTGTGTGGATTCTGGGAAAACCGACTTACTCTCATGGGAACTGTGGTGCAGACTGTTTGTGTGTGTTTTAAAATCAATGGTTTGACGTGCAACGACATTCCCTTATAACTTAATATACTGTATATTGGATAGTTGTAGTATTATGATATGGTCGTACTGCGTAATCAGGAATAACATATTGTAATGCTCGATTTGGTTGTCATGTCGCAAAACTAAAAACCAAATAGCCCATATCAGACAAAATTAAAAACCAAATAGCCCATATCAGACAAACTTAAAAACCAAATAGCCCATATCAGACTAAATTAAAAACCAAATAGCCCATATCAGACTAAATTAAAAACCAAAACCAAATCAGACCCAAATAGCCCATATCAGACAAAATTAAAAACAAACTTCAGACAAAATTAAAAACCAAATAGCCCATATCAGACAAAATTAAAAACCAAAAAACCAAATTAGCCCATATCAGACTAAATTAAAAACCAAATAGCCCATATCAGACAAAATTAAAAACCAAATAGCCCATATCAGACAAACTTAAAAACCAAATAGCCCATATCAGACAAAATTAAAAACCAAATAGCCCATATCAGACACAATTAAAAACCAAATAGCCCATATCAGACAAAATTAAAAACCAAATAGCCCATATCAGACAAACTTAAAAACCAAATAGCCCATATCAGACAAACTTAAAAACCAAATAGCCCATATCAGACTAAATTAAAAACCAAATAGCCCATATCAGACATATCAGACTAAATTAAAAACCAAATAGCCCATATCAGACAAACTTAAAAACCAAATAGCCCATATCAGACAAAATTAAAAACAAATAGCCCATATCAGACAAAATTAAAAACCAAATAGCCCAAACAAAATTAGCCCATATCAGACAAATAGCCCATATCAGACTAAATTAAAAACCAAATAGCCCATATCAGACAAAAAAAACCAAATAGCCCATATCAGACAAAATTAAAAACCAAATAGCCCATATCAGACAAACTTTAAAGTTTAATGTGAAGTGGATGTCTACGCATATAAATAAACGCATAACATTGTTCTTGGCTTCGCTTCTATTTGCTAAATTGTAAGCTACTGGCAAATATTTGTGTACATTGGTCACATTGTAGAAATGATTAACAAACTCGAGGCCACTGTCTGATATCTTTCCTCGCTACATTGTAACAACAAAATATAACATGCCCGGTGCGCGTCCATAGTTAAATGCCTTTCAGCATTTACATTGTATAACTGTCTTTGTAGGAATTCGACTGATGCATTACAAACTTCTACTATTTAACAGTAATATGGATATCGAATGAGAGTGGCAGGTAGCAGAGCCTCGACAATACTCGCAGCAAAATGAATGGATTTCTCAAACCGTTTAAGTTAATTAGGCCCAATATTCATTTTGGTACAAATTTAACTACACATAAGTATTGCATATTAGCACCCATGAAATTATGTTAAACTTCCAGAGAGCCGCAAGAGTAGCGCAACAAAACAACTTTCACTCCATCTGTCAGAATACAGAAAAGTGTAGGCTACCTGGTTGGTTGTATCTTGTGGAAGGTTTTTAATGAGGATTTTCCTCCTGTTGCTCAGCTCGCGGCGAGTTTTCTCTAGCCTCTTCTCAATTTCCACCGGTTCCAAATCGGGTAAGTCTCTGAGACTGGTCCCCTCGGATGCTGCGTCCTCATCCTGCCGGCTCTCCGGGCTGTCAGAATCAGGGATATTTGCACTTTCCTGGTTCAAAGAGTGAACGGTCGGCGGCTGGATGTAGGAAGCTGCCGCCATCTTGAGTTGCTGTGATAGAAAGTGAGCGGAGGCAGTGATAGGTGGGCGTCTGTGTTTTTGTCGCTCCCATCTGAGTGAGAGAGAGCAGACTGGAAAGGTACGCACATGAAACCAGGCACCGGCGCGCTACTGTAGGCTACCCTGGACGATTGGCGACCCCCACCGTTTACAAAATGTATAAGTGGGCACTATGAAACAATAACGAGTATTGTATTGCCATCCTGTGGTAGACTATACCCCATGGCTAATGAACTAATGCTACCTGTCAATAAGCACGTTATAGAGAGGCTATATCCAATACTGAGAAGAGGACAATCAACTAGCCTACAGGTTGCATAATTCGTTTTATGATAAAGCATAATGCATACATACTTTTTTCAAAGAAACATTGCTCTCCAACAGTATGTGGACAAATCATTCACATTAGTGGATTTAGCTATTTCCCCCACATCTGTTGCTGACAGGTGTATACAATCGAGTACAAAAGCCATGCAATCTCCATAGACAAACATTGGCAGTAGAATGGCCTTACTGAAGAGCTCAGAGATGTTCAACGTGGCACTGTCATAGGATGCCACCTTTCCAACAAGTCAGTTCATCAAATTTCTGCCCTACGAAAGCTGCCCTGGTCAACTGTAAGTGCTGTTATTGTCTAAGTGGTAGGCCACACAAGCTCACAAAACAGGGCCATCGGGTGCTGAAGCGAGTAGTCTGTCCTTGGTTGCAACACTCACTACTGATTTCCAAACTGCCTCTGGAAGCAACGTCAGCACAAGAACGGTTCATCAGGAGCTTCATGAAATGGGTTTCTATGGCCGAGCAGCTGCATACAAGCCTAAGATCACCATGCGCAATGCCAAGCGTCGGCTGGAGTGGCATAAAGCTCACCACCATTGGACTCTGGTGCAGTGGAAACACGTTCTCTGGAGTGATGAATCACTCTTCACCATCTGGGTTTGGCGGATGCCAGGGGAACGCTACCAGTTCCAATGCATAGTGCCAACTGTACAGTTTGTGGAGGAAGAATAATGGTCTGGGACTGTTTTTCATGGTTCGGGCTAGGCCCCTTAGTTCCAGTGAAGGGAAATTTTAACGGCTACAGCATCTAGACAATTATGGAAAGACATATTTTCTGTTTTAAAGCTAATGTTGAGATGAAATCTGAGTGAGAATGACGTGCTCTGCATGCACGTTCGGTATTTGGCCATGATTACTACAAGATAGCTAGCTAGACTACCAATCTAAATATTGACATGGGTAATTGTCAGCTAATTGAGGGACTGACATTAGAGAAAAACTGCTGATGCACAACCAAATGTAGACATCGCACCTGGTGTATTCTACTATTCTTACTCTCGATAGTGAGGCGAGACCCCAACTGAGTAAAAAACAAAAACAAAAAAATTCAAATTTAAATAAATATTGTTCAAATATACATTGCTCTCCAACAGACACTCCTTGCAATGTAGGATACAGGTCCTACTTTATTTAGCCTATAAATAAGAAATATACCCTAACGTACAAAGAGTGGAAAATGGAGTAACATTCCCCTGCTGTGCAGATTATAAACCTGAATGGTCAGGTCTTCTCTCGGCCACCCAGTCAGTCAATCCTTTTCCAGTGGCTGGAGGGTGCCAGCCAGTCAGTCAATCCTTTTCCAGTGGCTGGAGGGTGCCAGCCAGTCAGTCAATCCTTTTCCAGTGGCTGGAGGGTGCCAGTCAGTCAGTCAATCCTTTTCCAGTGGCTGGAGGGTGCCAGCCAGTAAGTCAATCCTTTTCCAGTGGCTGGAGGGTGCCAGCCAGTCAGTCAACCCTTTTCCAGTGGCTGGAGGGTGCCACCCAGTAAGTCATTCCTTTTCCAGTGGCTGGAGGGTGCCACCCAGTAAGTCAATCCTTTTCCAGTGGCTGGAGGGTGCCACCCAGTAAGTCAATCCTTTTCCAGTGGCTGGAGGGTGCCAGTCAGTCAGTCAATCCTTTTCCAGTAGTTGGAGGGTGCCACCCAGTCAGTCAATCCTTTTCCATTGGCTGGAGGGTGCCACCCAGTCAGTCAATCCTTTTCCAGTGGCTGGAGGCTGCCAGCCAGTCAGTCAAACCTTTTCCAGTAGTTGGAGGGTGCCACCCAGTCAGTCAATCCTTTTCCATTGGCTGGAGGGTGCCACCCAGTCAGTCAATCCTTTTCCAGTGGCTGGAGGCTGCCAGCCAGTCAGTCAAACCTTTTCCAGTGGCTGGAGGGTGCCAGCCAGTCAGTCAATCCTTTTCCAGTGGCTGGAGGGTGCCACCCAGTCAGTCAATCCTTTTCCAGTGGCTGGAGGGTGCCACCCAGTCAGTCAATCCTTTTCCAGTGGCTGGAGGCTGCCAGCCAGTCAGTCAAACCTTTTCCAGTGGCTGGAGGGTGCCAGCCAGTCAGTCAATCCTTTTCCAGTGGCTGGAGGGTGCCACCCAGGCAGTCAATCTTTTTCCAGTGGCTGGAGGGTGCCAGTCAGTCAACCCTTTTCCAATTGCTGGAGGGTGCCAGCCAGTCAGTCAATTCTTTACCAGCGGCTGGAGGGTGCCAGCCAGTCAGTCAATCCTTTTCCAGTGGCTGGAGGGTGCCACCCAGTAAGTCAAATCTTTTCCAGTGGCTGGAGGGTGCCACCCAGTCAGTCAATTATTTTCCAGTGGCTGGAGGGTGCCACCCAGTCAGTCAATTATTTTCCAGTGGCTGGAGGGTGCCAGTCAGTCAATCCTTTTCTAGTGGCTGGAGGGTGCCACCCAGTCAGTCAATTATTTTCCAGTGGCTGGAGGGTGCCAGTCAGTCAATCCTTTTCCAGTGGCTGGAGGGTGCTAGTCAGTCAATCCTTTTCCAGTGGCTGGAGGGTGCCAGCCAGTCTGACTGAGTGGTAAATGGCAGCTTTCCTCCAGGTCCCCCACAATGGCCATGTGCGTGTCTGACCTGAATCTATAAATTGCAACTCACTTAGAAAATATTTTCTATGTTTATAAAAAGGGGAGAAAACTAACCAATCATCATGCAAATAGATATATGATGCTCCGTTTACCTAGTAAGATTTTTGGCAGCTCTACAAATAGTGCTACACTACCACAACGAAGGGATGGAAACATCCTGCTCTCAACTGGCAAATGAAATTACAGTCTTCAGACGAAAGCAGAACTATACCTCATTTATGCGTAATTACAGCAATCAAACTAACCCACTTCATGTCTGACGGGCGGTTGAATAAAATAGTTATTCAATGGATATAGGCTATAACAAGATGGGCTTGAATGAGAGTGTTCTCAAAACCGTACTGTATGTGAGCCTACTAGCAAAATGTCTCAATATCCATACAGATTGGAAGACATGAATCAATCAACTGTGTTTTCTCTGAAATGATGGTCAGTGATGCTGGTCAGTAACAAGATGTTGAAGAGACGATTTATCCCAATCCGAGATAAACAGAAGCACTCCTCAAGAGAACAAGCTCTCTCATACACACACCATTGTATTCCCCTCATGCCATAAAAATTCCTCAAAGTTTGTCACATTTTTCATCCATGCAAATCAGAGCAGTCTTTCACATGTAAAAGGAAAGGCAGGCTATCCAACCAGATACCAACGGGGATGGTGTGTTGGTCTGCACTTCTGTGAGAATGATTGACAGCTCCACCGAGTGGAGAGAAGAAACAAGGAAACGTCAGCGCTCGATTGTAGGGACCTGTGAGTGGGTGTCAGCAAGTGGCTGAATGGGGCAACACAGGAACCTGGGACACATGTTAATGTTATGTAGGCGGACTGAACCTTGAGCCCTGAATGGCTGTGAGTGAGGTGCTCTGTGTGTGTAGGAGTAAAAATGATCAATTCAGGGATGGTGATAAAATCATCTTCATTGTAGATCTATTTCACCCATTTACATTGTCATTCCATGCTTTAATCCAGGACACTGGATGGTTGTCCTCACCATTCAGGTACATATTGAAATGGGATTGAAGAACATAAAATTACAGAATGGATTAAGCATGAGCAGGACCCCTACCCTCTCTCACCTACCCAATTTCCCTTCAACATAACCATCCCCATGTTCCCTGATGTTAATGGTACATCAGCCTCAACCAGTGGTCCTCCTTAGATTCATAGATGACGAGTTGCAAATAAGTACATATATATGCCATTTAGCAGACGCTTTTATCCAAAGCGACTTACAGTCATGTGTGCATACATTCTACATATGGGTGGTCCCGGGGATCGAACCCACTACCCTGGCGTTACAAGCGCCATGCTCTACCAACTGATCTACAGAAGGACCCCATGCCTACTTCAGAATAAACTAGCCTGTTAGTTCACATGTATGCTTACTCCTCAGTTGTCAGAGAATGCCTTGGGTACACCCTGAATGGCCTGAGGAAAGTCAGTGCTCTAATTCAGAGCAGATCCATGGCAGAGAGAGGGAGAACGAGTGAGAGGAGCCTAGTCTCTTTTAGAGGTGGTGAATGTGACTACAAAGGAAACTCATAGAATCTAGATTGTTTGGTACAAAACTCTATATGCCAATTAAGATGTACAGAAAGGCTTATCAATAAATCAAATGTATTTATAAAGCTCTTTTTACATAAACAGATGTCAAAGTGTATATACAGAAACCCAGCCTAAAACCCCAAACAGCGAGCAATGCAGATGTAGAAGCACTATATAAAGCATAGCTCTTCCCCTACCTTCCCTACAATTAACTACTGCTACAGTAGCTGGAACACTGAAAACAGAGGGCAGTTAACCTGTGGGATTGAAAGGCCATTGTCTAATACTGTTCAGTTGCTCTAAATTACCTTTCCACCCCAGTCTTATCCAACAATAAATATGGGTTGGTGGGAAACAGGAATATGGGCCTGACACGGAGGCAAGATAAAGGATCAGCTAATCCCTCCCTATCAGTTTATCCTACTGTATCTGTACTGGCAGATGGGACATGGTGCCCTACAGACTGACCTAGGAACATCACATTATGAAATGATCATTCTAGGAGTTGAATGCCTACTAAGTTGTTGCATTGTGATTGTGTCTACCATGGGTGGTACTTAAGGTGGCATGTTATTGCTGAACTAAGATGTGATTAATGCTGTCTAAAGGGTACATGATGGTACACCGTGAATGAAATATTGAGGCAGTACAGTACATGGTACACATTGAACTGTAACATAGTAAATGGGAAATACAGTGGGGCAAAAAAGTATTTAGTCAGCCACCAATTGTGCAAGTTCTCCCACTTAAAATGATGAGGCCTGTAATTTTCATCATAGGTACACTTCAACTATGACAGACAAAATGAGAAACAAAATCCAGAAAATCACATTTTAGGATTTTTAATGAATTTATTTGCAAATTATGGTGGAAAATAAGTATTTGGTCACCTACAAACAAGCAAGATTTCTGGCTCTCACAGACCCGTAACTTCTTCTTTAAGAGGCTCCTCTGTCCTCCACTCGTTACCTGTATTAATGGCACCTGTTTGAACTTATCAGTATAAAAGACACCTGTCCACAACCTCAAACAGTCACTCCAAACTCCACTATGCCCAAGACCAAAGAGCTGTCAAAGGACACCAGAAACAAAAGTGTAGACCTGCACCAGGCTGGGAATACTGAATCTGCAATAGGTAAGCAGCTTGGTTTGAAGAAATCAACTGTGTGAGCAATTATTAGGAAATGGAAGACAAACAAGACCACTGATAATCTCCCTCGATCTGGGGCTCCACGCAAGAGCTCACCCCGTGGGGTCAAAATGATCACAAGAACAGTGAGCAAAAATCCCAGAAACACACGGGGGGACCTAGTGAATGACCTGCAAAAAGCCGGGACAAAAGTATCAAAGCCTACCATCAGTAACATACTACGCCGCCACGGACTCAAATCCTGCAGTGCCAGACGTGTACCCTTGCTTAAGTCGGTATATGTCCAGGCCCATCTGAAGTTTGCTAGAGAGCATTTGGATGATCCAGAAGAAGATTGGGAGAATGTCATATGGTCAGATGAAACCAAAATATAACTTTTTGGTAAAAACTCAACTCGTCGTGTTTGGAGGACAAAGAATGCTGAGTTGCATCCAAAGAACACCATACCTACTGTGAAGCATGGTTGTGGAAACATCATGCTTTGGGGCTGTTTTTCTGCAAAGTGACCAGGACGACTGATCCGTGTAAAGGAAAGAATGAATGGGGCCATGTATCGTGAGATTTTGAGTGAAAACCTCCTTCCATCAGCAAGGGCATTGAAGATGAAACGTGGGTGGGTCTTTCAGCATGACAATGATCCCAAACACACCGCCCGGGCAACGAAGGAGTGGCTTCGTAAGAAGCATTTCAAGGTCCTGGAGTGGCCTAGCCAGTCTCCAGATCTCAACCCCATAGAAAATCTTTGGAGGGAGTTGAAAGTCCGTGTTGCCCAGCAACAGCCCCAAAACATCACTGCTCTAGAGACTATCTACATGGAGGAATGGGCCAAAATACCAGCGACAGTGTGTGAAAGCCTTGTGAAGACTTACAGAAAACGTTTGACCTCGGTCATTGCCAACAAAGGGTATATAACAAAGTATTGAGATAAACTTTTGTAATTGACCAAATACTTATTTTCCACCATAATTTTCAAATAAATTCATTAAAAATCCTAAAATGTGATTTTCTGGATGATTTTTTTCTCATTTTGTCTGTCATAGTTGAAGTGTACCTATGGTGAAAATGACAGACTTCTGATCTTTTTAAGTGGGAGAACTTGCACAATTGGTGGCTGACTAAATACTTTTTTTGCCCCGCTGTACATACAAAGGCAAGTGGTTTTAAGTGTAACGTGGATTTATTTTTTATCACATTCACATTTTATAACTGTATATGTTACACTGGAAGTTCTTTCAGTACATCAATTAAATTCATAGTGTTCGGTATACACAAGATTATACTTTCTTACAACAGCTGGTAAATACTGTTCATGCTCTCTCGTGTCAAAAACGTAATTACAATATAGTCTCAGTAAATGTAACACTTGTTTTTCAGATTCAAACAAAAAATCTAAACATCAGACCCACTGACAGTACGTACCAGTCAAAAGTTGAAACCTACCCATTCAAGAGTTTTTCTTTACTTTTACTATTTTCCACATACTACATTCCCATATTGAGACATCAAAACTATGAAATAACATAAATGGAATCAAGTAGTGACGAAAAAAAGTGTTAAACATATCAAAATATATTTGAGATTCTTCAAAGTAGCCAACCTTTGCCTTGATCACAGCTTTGCACACTGTTGGCATTCTCTCAACCAGCTTCATGGGGTAGTCACCTGGATGCACTTCAGGTGCCTTGTTAAAAGTTAATTTGTGGAATTTCTTTCCTTATTAATACATTTGAGCCAATCAGTTGTGTTGTGACAAGGTAGGGGTGGTATACAGAACATAGCCCTATTTAGTAAAAGACCAAGTACATATTACGGCAAGGACAGCTCAAATAAGTTAAGAGAAACAACAGTCCATCACAAAAACCATCAAGCGTTATGATGAAACTGGCTCTGGTGAGGATCGCCACAGGAAAGGAAGACTCAGAGTTACGTCTATTGCAGGGGATAAGTTCATTAGAGTTACTAGACTCAGGAATTTCAGCCAAATAAATGCTTCATGGAGTTCAAGTAACAGACACATCTCAGCATCAACTGTTCAGAGGAGACTCCGTGAATCAGGCCTTCATGGTCTCGTTGATGCAGAGAAACCACTACTAAAGAATAAACCAATAAGAAGAAGAGACTTGCTTGGGCCAAGAAACATGAGCAATGGACATTAGACCGGTGGAAATCTGTACTTCGGTCAGATTTTTTAGATTTTTGGTTCCAACTGCTGTGTTTTTGTGAGACGTTGATTAGGTGAACATATGATCTCCACATGTGTGGTTCCCACGTGAAGCATGGAGGAGGTGGTGTGATGATATGGGGGTGCTTTGCTCGTGACACTGTTAGTGATTTATTTAGAATTTAAGGCACACCTAAACAGCATGGCTACCATGGCATTCTGCAGTGATACACCATCCCATCTGGTTTGTGCTTAGTGGGACTATCATTTGTTTTACAACAGGACAATGACCCAACACACATCCAGGCTGTGTAAGGGCTATTTGACCAAGGAGAGTGATTGAATGCTGCATCAGATGACCTGGCCTACACAATCACCCGACCTCAACCCAATTGAGATGGTTTGGGATAAGTTGGACTGCAGAGTGAAGGGAAAGTAGCCAACAAGTGCTCAGCATATACATGGAAACTCCTACAAAACTGTTGGTAAAGCATTCCAGGTGAAGCTGGTTGAGAGAATGCCAAGTGTGCAAAGCTGTCATCGAGGCAAATGGTGGCTACTTTGAAGAATCTAAAATCTCAATTATATTTAGGTTTGTTTAACACTTTTTTGGTTACTAAATGATTCCATATGTGTTATTTCAGAGTTTTGACATCTTCACTATTATTCTACAATGTAGAAAATAGTTTAAAAAATAAAATAAAAAAAACCTTGAATGAGTAGGTGTGTCCAATCTTTTGACTGGTACTGTATGTTTTGGTGCCGTACTGTTGGAAATATGCACCAACTGACGTGACAAAATCGGGGTGTATATTCCCAGAGCTGTGTAGTGTTATGAGTAATGTCCAGTGCTATAATTTCAGTGGTGGTGGTTGTGAACAGGACAGTAGGAGATAACTGTGACTAAAACAAATGACTTCTTTTAACTACCTTCAGCGAGAGTAGAGTACCACAATATCCCATAATATGAGCTATAGGGTTAGGTGACATGGCATTATTATTCAATGAAAAGGTATTCTAGAACTAAAGTTGGGGTCAATTATATTTCAATTCAGGAAGTAACACGATATTCAATTTCTAAGAATTGAAATGAAATTGATCCATATCCTGTCTAGCACTAATCCAACTCAACGAACAGGGAGAAAGTTCCACTGCAGTCTAAAATAAAATCTCTTCTTGACAATTTATGTTGTCTTTTGTGACATTTTGACCCTACGTGGTTAAACAAAAATTAGATTTTTAAAGACTAAGATCTTCAGCTTTAAGTGTCTAAAATACAACTATGTCAGTCTGTCTTCCATCCAATATGGACCTTAAGAAAGGTAGACCTAATAACATCCAAGGTGTCGCATACCATGAACTGAAAAATATCACAATAAACCCAAATAGCTGAGCATCATTTTGAGTACACAATATTTCATTTCAAACATAAAAATATGGAGTGCAACACATGAATAGCTATTTGTGACTTTTAAAAAGTTATGTACACTTCTTACTGTATAGATCGGGGTAAAAAAAACACGAGACATTCTCACCCTGTCACGCCCTGGTCAAAGTATTTTGTGTTTATCTTCCTGTATTGGGTCAGGCCAGGGTGTGGCATGGGTTTTTGTATGTGGTGTGTATATATTGGGATTGTAGCTAGTGGGGTGATCGAGCAAGGTCTATGGCTGTCTGGAGTGGTTCTCAATCAGAGGCAGGTGTTTATCGTTGTCTCTGATTGGAAACCATATTTAGGCAGCCATATTCTTTGAGTTTGTCGTGGGTGATTGTCCTTAGTGTCCTTGTTCCTGTCTATGTATTAGTGTACACAAGTATAGGCTGTTTCGGTTTTCGTTACGTTTATTGTTTTATTGTATGTAGTGTTTGTATTTAGATTTGTGTTACGTTTGTTTATTAAATTATGGATCGCAATCTACACGCTGCATTTTGGTCCGACTCTCCTTCACCACAAGAGAACCGTTACACACCCTAACTAAATGAATACAATAATGACTTGATTTGGAGAAGTTCATCCATGAATCACATGACAAAAAAACAATCATAACGGGGAAATGACTGGTCAGATAATCAGGCGGATAAAAACTAAAATCATTTCATCTCTATTCACTAATTACACTTTCAAAACAATTCAACCATGTAATAATGCTTTCAATTGAGATGCTCTGACCACTTCCATACAATCAGACCAAACACACACACCCCATTACAGTTGCACAAGCTGTGTACACACACACACACCTCGTCAACAGTGATCGGTCCCATTCAGCCATAGAGACAGAGAGCATCATAGTTTGGCCCACCAGGTCCAGATGTTAGTGTGAGGGGGTCAGATAAGACAGACCAACCAATCCCTCTCACCAGCTCTATGCCTTAATGTTCAGGCAGGCCCTTCCATATTCAGTCATACAGCATCCTGTTGACACAAACCAGCCCTAGACTGGTGGTTGCCTGGTAGGGTGGATTAGTGAATACAATGTATTGTATTCAGCTTGTTCAGCCAGGACAAAGAATTCAACTCATTTCACCTTCAAAACAATAACAATACATTTTCTGATTCTCAACTGAAAATAATCCAAAGGATAACGTGTGTCAGATGTGTTGAATAACCACTTCCTCTCCATGATGCATCCTTAACAGGAAGTGAGGGGCATGTGCAGCAGGGACACTCTGTGGTCCATGATCAGCCACTGTGGTTACCTTGGCAACCAGAGTTCATTCAGTTCAGTTCCAGCCACTGTCAGGCGCTCATCTGATCACTCTCAAATCCAGTTCAATAAATAGTAGAAAAATAATCCTTTATTTCTTATTTGTTATCTTCCTCTTAAAAATCTGAGATGCTTTGTTTACACTTTTAAACAAGTTCAGACCCCTTTTGAATAAAAGAGGCCTCCACCACACCCCCCGTTTTTCTGAGCAGGGCTATACTGGGCTACAGAAGCTAGTGTTCCTCAACAGAGGTGGAGTGTGTGAACTTTAAGGAGTCCTCCAGGAGGGGGACTGCTCTGTTCTCCCCAGCCCAACTCCTCTCACCCTGGCTTGGCACAGTGGGAGCACACATGGGTAGTGGAAGTGTTGGATGAATAGCTAGTAGTGATGTAGCCAGGCTTGGGAGAGGGCTGGTGGGGTTGGAGGAGAGCTGAGGCCTGTGTAGGGATCAGCTACAGAGGATCAGCACTCTGCATCCACACTGTGCACGGTGACTGCTGCCTGCAGGTGGTGTGTGTGGAGCTGGTGGTGGGGCGGGTGGCGGTACGGGTGGAACTTGTGGCTGAGCAGCGCCGCCGTCTGAGGGGGCGTGTCCAGATCCAGGTCGTCATCGTGGTTCCCCACATCCACGCCAGCCGACAAGGGGTCGTTGTTGCAGGGAGGGTTTTCGCTGTCCTCCTGAGGACTCATGGTGCTGTAACCTGTTGCAACACACAGAAACACAGACATTAATACACATTCAATCCACATCTATGTAAAAAAACACAGGCATTCATAAGGAGATAAGTATACAAGCACTTTGTGATAGACCAATAGAGACTTCAGAAGAGAATCAGTAAGACTTTACATCCATCGATCTATAATTACAGTTTGGGGAATAACATTCTAAGCCATGAATTATGTGGGTGAAATCTCAATCATTGTAGAAACGTCTGGAGAAGGAGAGCTGTATGTGCAATGAGTGGTGTGTGTGTACGTTGCACGTGAGCTGGTATGAAGGGACGAGTTAAGGAAAGTTTGTGCCCCTGCAGTGGAGAGAAAGAGAGTGATCGCAATCAGAGGGGGATTGCCAATTTGAATCAATAACTCCATCTCAATACCTCTCCAACCTCCCTCCCTCCTCCACCGACTCCCCGCAGGTCACTGACATTAAAGCATCTACATATCTGCCACATCCCAACATTTAGCATCCCTCAGGCTTTAGTTCTAGAAGACGAAGCATCAACTTTTATAAAACAGTCCAACTGTGGAAAGAGGAGAAATGTCACAGCTGTGCTGAGTCTAACGGAAGGTAGGTATGAGTGGAAGATGGGAGAAGGAATGGGCATCTATTGGTATATATCGAAGCGAGTTTCTGAAGGTCACTTATGCTTTTGACATGTTCTCTAATTCTGTCAGAGAGAACTATGGGGAGGACTTCAATGGGATCCGGAGGAGAGGAAAGATGCCAACTTCAGAAGCACTGAGTGCGTAGCTCCGCACTCCTATCCTCTGCTTAACTCCTTCCATCTATTGATGAAAAATCATTTCAAACAGTGCTACCGCCATTTGTCATCAGTTTTTCAGAGTAGCAAAAGAGGTGAGAAAAGTAAATCACAGTTAAAAGGGTAATGAACAACCGTGGAGACGGGGCCTGAAACAGGGGGTGTGAAAGGTCAGGACTTAGGTAATAATACAGAGAAAGGTTGTATTAATAAAGCCTATACCTGGATGTCTGTTAGACTGCAGGCTGTTAGACAACATCCTGGACTCAGTGACTTTGTAGCTAGAGAGTACAGAGACCCTTCAGCAGCTGTGTGAGTGAGTGGACTGTGGGAAAACGCCACTGACTGAGCTGAGGAACAGAGCCAATGTGTATTTAACGCTTTGCTGTTTGCCCTGAATCTCTTCCACCCTCTTTCTTCCACCATCTTTCTTCCACCCTCTTTCTTCCACCCTCTTTCTTCCACTCTCTTTCTTCCACTCTCTTTCTTCCACTCTCTGCATTTCTCCACTGCATCAATTTCCTCCTCTCCTTCACGTTCCTCTCTGATCAGTAGCTACACAACTAGTGTTAGCTAGAGAGACTTATCACCGGGCAGAAGAGAGGGAACACAAGGGCAGGGTGTCCTATCTGTGTGGTTTTACAGAGAGTTATACTACTCTCCTCCTTCTCAAGCAGAAAATGTGTGGTTTTAAGAGCAGAACAGTAGTGGCCCATTTCCTCTGGGGGTCATACTGTCTTACCGTGGTCACTCTCTGTCCCTGACCGTCCCCAGTACCTCCTCCTGCGCTCGGGGCTGTGGGTGTGTCTCTCAATCACTGCAGCAATAAACCGTGTGTTGCTGACTGCAGGACGGGACAGGAAAACATCTAGGTTTAATACAAGGAATAAAGACAAGGTCAAGTCAAGGTCTTCCAGTACACTAATACTAATCCTCCTGCAGTACTTACTGATTCCCCTGTCTTCATGACTGTCCTCATCTCGCTCATTATCCAGGTTAGACATCCGCACTGACATCTCTGCAGAAAGGAGAAAGGGAAAGAAAATATTATTGTAAGAGATTACTTTCATGCATATCTTTAGTCAGTGTCAATAACAAGTGCTTATGGTCTTATTAGGGAAAGACAATTGTGCTGTCTGTAGTGCAGCCGTTGAGTTCAGGGCATTAGTTCATTCAATCATCCCCGCAGCTCTAGCAGCAGCTTTCATTATCAAAACTAAGACGTGATGCTCAGACAACAGAAGCAATTTTAGGGGCAATTACTGTCTGAATTTGAATACTTTCATAACACACTAAGACAATAACAAAGTGGTTTTAAAATGTCAATAAAATGTCCTATTCATAGCACTGAGATTTCTCTGAGGTCAACCTAAATATGTCACTGCTACCTGTGTTTCCACTTGCATTCACTAACGAGCTGTATTTCCACAGTCAGTTGTTCTAGGTAACATTAATCTCCAGTATGTCGAAGTGTCTTACCCTGTGCGGCCAGAGGGGACATGTGTTGATGTGAGCGCCGGTGGAGCTGGTGTCTGTAGGCGTATACAGCCAACACCAGCACCATGATACAGCCCATAATCCCCCCAGCAACCGGCCCTACCGGTGCACTCCGAATCATGTTCAGAGACGCTACCTCCTCATCTGGAAGTAGGGAAGGGAGAGGGAGAGAGTGGAGGAAGGGTTAAACACATTAGATCTATTATGCTAACCAAATTCTTCTAGGAGGACTATGACATAGCCAGAGCTATGTATTTAGAGAGATCGGACAACTTGTAGAATTATTAATATAGTTCTAATTGTAAACAATCAGTTATACACCACAGTATAAATATCCCCATGTGTTAATGGTGAGCTATGACATCGCTGCCATAGAATGTTGGAGTGTCAAGTAAATGCATCATAATGCAGAAACCTCAATGACCCAACCATAGAATTAGGAATTGGAATACACAAGTCATTTAACAGGATGTCTATGGTCCTAACCAATAAATTGCTCAGGTCCTAACTTGTTCAATAAATTGCTCAGGTCCTAACTCGTTCAATAAATTGCTCAGGTCCTAACTCGTTCAATAAATTGCTCAGGTCCTAACTCGTTCAATAAATTGCTCAGGTCCTAACTCGTTCAATAAATTGCTCAGGTCCTAACTCGTTCAATAAATTGCTCAGGTCCTAACTCGTTCAATAAATTGCTCAGGTCCTAACTCGTTCAATAAATTGCTCTGGTCCTAAATCGTTCAATAAATTACTCTGGTCCTAACTCGTTCAATAAATTGCTCAGGTCCTAACTCGTTCAATAAATTGCTCTGGTCCTAACTCGTTCAATAAATTGCTCAGGTCCTAACTCAATAAATTGTTCAATAAATTGCTCAGGTCCTAACTCGTTCAATAAATTGCTCAGGTCCTAACTCGTTCAATAAATTGCTCAGGTCCTAACTCGTTCAATAAATTGCTCAGGTCCTAACTCGTTCAATAAATTGCTCAGGTCCTAACTCGTTCAATAAATTGCTCAGGTCCTACTCCCTAAATAGGTTGCTCAGGTCCTACTCCCTAAATAGGTTGCTCAGGTCCTAACTCGTTCAATAGGCTGGCTATTGGCCAGCCTACCCCAGAGAGGTTAAATAAATTGCTCGGGTCCTAACTCGTTCAATAAATTGCTCAGGTCCTAACTCGTTCAATAAATTGCTCTGGTCCTAAATCGTTCAATAAATTACTCTGGTCCTAACTCGTTAAAAAAATTGCTCTGATCCTAACTAGTTCAATAAATTGCTCAGGTCCTAACTCGTTCAATAAATTGCTCAGGTCCTAACTCGTTCAATAAATTGCTCAGGTCCTAACTCGTTCAATAAATTGCTCAGGTCCTAACTCGTTCAATAAATTGCTCAGGTCCTAAATTGCTCAGGTCCTAAATCGTTCAATAAATTGCTCAATAAATTGCTCAGGTCCTAACTCGTTCAATAAATTGCTCAGGTCCTAACTCGTTCAATAAATTGCTCAGGTCCTAACTCGTTCAATAAATTGCTCAGGTCCTAAATCGTTCAATAAATTGCTCAGGTCCTACTCCCTAAATAAATTGCTCAGGTCCTAACTCGTTCAATAAATTGCTCAGGTCCTAACTTGTTCAATAAATTGCTCAGGTCCTAAACTCGTTCAATAAATTGCTCAGGTCCTAACTCGTTCAATAAATTGCTCAGGTCCTACTCCCTAAATAGGTTGCTCAGGTCCTACTCTCTAAATACGTTGCTCAGGTCCTACTCCCTAAATAAATTGCTCAGGTCCTAACTCGTTCAATAGGCTGGCTATTGGCCAGCCTACCCCAGAGAGGTTAAATAAATTTCTCTGGTCCTAACTCGTTAAATAAATTTCTCTGGTCCTAACTCGTTAAATAAATTGCTCTGGTCCTAACTCGTTAAATAAATTGCTCTGGTCCTAACTCGTTAAATAAATTGCTCTGGTCCTAACTCGTTAAATAAATTGCTCTGGTCCTAACTCGTTAAATAAATTGCTCTGGTCCTAACTCGTTAAATAAATTGCTCTGGTCCTAACTCGTTAAATAAATTGCTCTGGTCCTAACTCGTTAAATAAATTGCTCTGGTCCTAACTCGTTAAATAAATTGCTCTGGTCCTAAATCGTTAAATAAATTGCTCTGGTCCTAACTCGTTAAATACATTTCTCTGGTCCTAACTCGTTAAATAAATTGCTCTGGGCCCAACTCGTTAAACAAATTGCTCTGGACATACTGCGGGGAAATCAAGCCAACTAGCCCATTATGTTTGCATGACCTCGTGACAGTATGGAATGAGTAGACTCACCCAACATCCCCATGCCGTCCATGTACGGGCTCTTGGCCCCGAGGATACCCCCGAAGCATTCCTTCTGCAGGGCACAGTAAGGTTTGTCCAGGTGGGTCTTCCCATCATTGTCCACCATACACCATTCACAGTCCAACACGCCAAAACAGTCACTGGAGATCACAGAGTAAAGGTATGAGGTAAAGTCCTGGTCAAGACTCATACAACGTAATGGATTTTCTTCACATTAAATCTCAGCAAATGTATTTTGGAAACGTGTTGTGATCTGAAACTTGTTTTGCTCTTCTAAATCAGTATATACACATCACCACATGCTTTAATTAAATCAGTACAGTGCCTTGCAAAAGTATTCATCCTCCTTGCCATATTTTCCCTAATGGACATACACAAAATAGTCCAAATTGGTGAAGTGAAAAAAACTACTTGTATCAAAAAATAATAAAAAACTGAAAAGTGATGCGTGCATATGCATTCACCCCCTTTGCTATGAAGCCACTAAATAAGATATGGTGCAACCAATTACCTTCAGAAGTCACATAATTCGTTAAATAAAGTCCACCTGTGTGCAATCTAAGTGTCACATGATTTCAGTATATATACACCTGTTCTGAAAGGCCCCAGGGCCCCAACACCACTAAGCAAGGGGCACCACCATGCAAGCGGCACCATGAAGACCAAGGAGTTCTCCAAACTGGTCAGGGACAAGGTTGTGGAGAAGTACAGATCAGGGTTGGGTTATGAAAAAATAGCCGAAACTTTGAACATCCCACGGACCACCGCTAAAAAATTGAAAGAATATGGCACCACAACAAGCCTGCCAAGAGAGGGCCGTCCACAAAAATTCACAGACCAGGCAAGGAGGGCATTAATCAGAGAGGCAACAAAGAGACCAAAGATAACCCTGAAGGAGCTGCAAAGCTCCACAGCGGAGATTGCAGTATCTGTCCATAGGACCACTTTAAGCCATACACTCCACAGAGCTGGGCTTTACAGAAGAGTGGCCAGAAAAAAGCCATTGCTTAAAGAAAAAAATAGGAAGGAAAACGCTATGTCTGGCGCAATTCCAACACTTCCCATCACCCCAAGAACACCATCCCCACAGTAAAGCACGGTGGTGTCAGCATCATGCTGTGGGGATGTTTTTCATCGGCAGGGAATGGGAAGCTGGTCAGAATTTAAGGAATGATGGATGCGCAAAATACAGAGATTTGAGACTGGAATTGAGCAAAACTCGAGAGGTTTAAGGGAAAACATTTTAATGTCTTGGAATGGCCTAGTCATGCTGTCCGGTCCTCTGGCAGTCTCTATGGGGGTGCCACAGGGTTCAATCCTCGGGCCGACTCTTTTCTCTGTATATATCAATGATGTTGGTCTTGCTGCGGGCGATTCCCTGATACACCTCTACGCAGACGACACCATTCTATATACTTCTGGCCCGTCCTTGGACACTGTGCTATCTAACCTCCAAACGAGCTTCAATGCCATACAACACTCCTTCCGTGGCCTCCAACTGCTCTTAAACGCTAGTAAAACCAAATGCATGCTTTTCAACCGTTCGCTGCCTGACCAGCATCACCACCCTGGATAGTTCAGACCTTGAATATGTGGACATCTATAAGTACCTGGGTGTCTGGCTAGACTAAACTCTCCTTCCAGACTCATCAAACATCTCCAATCGAAAATCAAATCAAGAATCAGCTTTCTATTCCGCAACAAAGCCTCCTTCACTCACGCCGCCAAACTTACCCTAGTAAAACTGACTATCCTACCGATCCTCGACTTCGGCGATGTCATCTACAAAATTGCTTCCAACACTCTACTCAGCAAACTGGATGCAGTTTATCACCGTGCCATCCGTTTCGTCACTAAACCACCTTATACCACCCACCACTGCGACCTGTATGCTCTTGTCGGCTGGCCCTCGCTACATATTCGTCGCCAGATCCACTGGCTCCAGGTCATCTACAAGTCCATGCTAGGTAAAGCTCCGCCTTATCTCAGTTCACTGGTCACGATGGCAACACCCATCCGTAGCACGTGCTCCAGCAAGTGTATCTCACTGATCATCCCCAAATCCAACACATCATTTGGCCGCCTTTCGTTCCAGTTCTCTGCTGCCTGTGACTGGAACGAATTGCAAAAATCGCTGAAGTTGGAGACTTTTATCTCCCTCACCAACTTCAAACATCTGCTATCTGAGCAGATAACCGATCACTGCAGCTGTACATAGTCTACCGGTAAATAGCCCACACATTTTTACCTACCTCATCCCCATACTGTTTTTATTTATTTACTTTTCTGCTCTTTTGCACACCAATATCTCTACCTGTAAATGACCATCTGATCATTCATCACTCCAGTGTTAATCTGCAAAATTGTAATTATTCGCCTACCTCCTCATGCCTTTTGCACACAATGTATATAGACTCCCCTTTTTTTCTACTGTGTTATTGACTTGTTAATTGTTTACTCCATGTGTAACTGTGTTGTCTGTTCACACTGCTATGCTTTATCTTGGCCAGGTCTCAGTTGCAAATGAGAACTTGTCCTCAACTAGCCTACCTGGTTAAATAAAGGTGAAATATATATATTGTTTTTACGCCCAGACCTCAATCCAATTGAAAATCTGTGGTATGACTTAAATATTGCTGTGTACCAGCGGAACCCATCCAACTTGAAGGAGCTTGAGCAGTTTTGCCTTGAATAATGGGCAAAAATCCCACTGGCTAGATGCGCCAAGCTTATAGAGACATAACCCAAGAGACTTGCAGCTGTAATTACTGCAAAAGGTGTCTCTACAAAGTATTGACTTTTAGTTATGTACGCTCAAGTTCAGTTCTTTTGTCTTATTTCTTGTTTGTTTCACAATCAAATATTTTTCATCTTCAAAGTGGTAGACACGTTGTTTAAATCAAATGATGCAAACCACAATATTTTTTATTTGAATTCCGGGTTGTAATGCAACAAAATAGGAAAAATGCCAAGGGGGATACTTTTGCAAGTGAGCTGTAGCAGTAGCCTGTGGGCTGTAGCTGTGGGCTGTAGCTCTGGGCTGTAGCGGTAGCCTGTGGGCTGTAGCTGTGGGCTGTAGCGGTAGCCTGTGGGCTGTAGCTGTGGTCGATGGTTGTGGGCTGTACTCAACCTGCTAGTGAAGCGTTGGCTGCAGCGGGTGTTGATACACTGGGGCAGGGTGTCCTGCAGACTGGAGTCAATCACCGTCAGAGACAGGGGCTCCTGGTGCACCTCACAGCTGGGGTTCCTGTTGAACCACACGGTCAGACCATAGTGATGAACATGACCACAATGACAAACACAGTTCAAATGAGAGAACTGGCACCACACTGAATCAAGGAGGTAATGACTAACCAATGATAATGTCACAGTTTCAAATTAGGCAGTAATTAGTATTTCGTGAAAAGACCTCAATCAACCACAACAGAGGGAACACGACATGAATGCATGACTGCAGTCTGACAGCAGCTTTGTGGATGATCTTTTCTCTAGCATCCTCTATCCTCTCACAAAGAGCCTTAGCCAGACAGACAGTTGTTGTGAATGCTAGTCACAGTTTAATGGCTAACTGAGTACACAGGTGTTTCTGAGGAATGATCACAGCCATCTGATTATCATGACAGAGGCCTGATGACACAGTGAGAGTCAATCACTACCTGTGGGCACGATAGAAAAGGCTTCATTCAGTACAGACACGAGTACACACATACATCTACATTACAGTAGAGCAATACACATCTAAACATACAAACACAACAGAAATGTGGGCTTTTTTAACATGTGATTCTTTACTCACCTGTTCTCAGTGTAGGTGAGGTTGCCAGTACACTCGTTGACCTCCAGGGGGCACTCACATGGACACTCACACTCATTCTGCTCCATCCTGTACAACACAGGGACAACAGCTTCAGCCATGTTCTAAGAATATAGATGCATGAAAGGTATGACTGAAAACCAACAAAATTACAATGAATTAACTTTGTGATGCAAATATTCACCCCTTTTAATACAGCAAGTTAAACAGATACCTCATAGAATTAATTGGTTTCATGAATAGAAATGTTGAACACCATATTATTTCCTCTGTAACTCTAACTCCTGTGACTGTATATCTGACCTGTGACAGTTGAGACAGAGGCGGTCCACGGTGCTACAGGCACAGAAAGCCAGCGAATCACAAGTCTCGTTGACGATGCCAGCGAAAGCGTTGGTGCCAGGGATACGGGTCAGGCGGTACTTGGAGCAGTGGCTCCCGTGGACCAGGTTAGTCAAGTCACCCTGTGAAGGAAGAGTGAGAGGGGGAACATAGTGAAATATGGTACTAAACAAGGATTTGTCCAATGGTTTATACACTAGATGACGGACAGGGGGCGCTGTTTTGAAGCCACTGTGCCTCCATCTTGGTACTCCTACGCCATTGAAGAAAATGTTTTGGAAGCAAAAGAAATGCATTTATTAATGTTTACATTTGTTGTGCCATGTTTATTCTATTACAGATAACTTAATGCGGCCCACGCTTGGATTGCGTGGCCCACGCTTGGATTGCGCGGCCCACACTTGGATTGCGTCCTACCTGACAGGTCGCTCCTACCAGGTAGCGTGGCGAGAATCTGTCTCCTCACCACGCGCTCTCACCACTGGTGTCCCCCAGGGCTCTGTTCTAGGCCCTCTCCTATTCTCGCTATACACCAAGTCACTTGGCTCTGTCATAACCTCACATGGTCTCTCCTATCATTGCTATGCAGACGACACACAACTAATCTTCTCCTTTCCCCCTTCTGATGACCAGGTGGCGAATCGCATCTCTGCATGTCTGGCAGACATATCAGTGTGGATGACGGATCACCACCTCAAGCTGAACCTCGGCAAGACGGAGCTGCTCTTCCTCCCGGGGAAGGACTGCCCGTTCCATGATCTCGCCATCACGGTTGACAACTCCATTGTGTCCTCCTCCCAGAGCGCTAAGAACCTTGGTGTGATCCTGGACAACACCCTGTCGTTCTCAACCAACATCAAGGCGGTGGCCCGTTCCTGTAGGTTCATGCTCTACAACATCCGCAGAGTACGACCCTGCCTCACACAGGAAGCGGCACAGGTCCTAATCCAGGCACTTGTCATCTCCCGTCTGGACTACTGCAACTCGCTGTTGGCTGGGCTCCCTGCCTGTGCCATTAAACCCCTTCAACTCATCCAGAACGCCGCAGCCCGTCTGGTGTTCAACCTTCCCAAGTTCTCTCACGTCACCCCGCTCCTCCGTTCTCTCCACTGGCTTCCAGTTGAAGCTCGCATCCGCTACAAGACCATGGTGCTTGCCTACGGAGCTGTGAGGGGAACGGCACCTCAGTACCTCCAGGCTCTGATCAGGCCCTACACCCAAACAAGGGCACTGCGTTCATCCACCTCTGGCCTGCTCGCCTCCCTACCACTGAGGAAGTACAGCTCCCGCTCAGCCCAGTCAAAACTGTTCGCTGCTCTGGCCCCCCAATGGTGGAACAAACTCCCTCACGACGCCAGGACAGCGGAGTCAATCACCACCTTCCGGAGACACCTGAAACCCCACCTCTTTAAGGAATACCTAGGATAGGATAAGTATTCCCTCTCCCCCCTTTAAGATTTAGATGCACTATTGTAAAGTGACTGTTCCACTGGATGTCATAAGGTGAATGCACCAATTTGTAAGTCGCTCTGGATAAGAGCGTCTGCTAAATGACTTAAATGTAAACGTAAATGTAGAATAAGTAAGATAAACATTTTTAAAAATGAAAGAAATAGGACTAAAAATAAAAAAGTGTGTGGAATTTTGTCCTGGAAACATTTAAATGACATACTATAGAATTCCATTAATTCCTATGGAGGTCTGTATTTCTGAGGAGTGCCAATATGGCCGACCGCTGGCTTCAAAGCCTCTCATTGGCCAATACATAGCATCAGCTCTCCAGGGTTTATATAATTCATTAGGTTTATCAGACAGTACATGGAGCCACTGTGGACCAGGTTAGTCAGGAGAGACAGGAGGAGTGTTGTCAAGCGTCTGAGTTTGTTTTAATAAGGCTATACACTATGATTTTAAAAAATGGTACTAACTAGACTATGGTTTATCAATGGCTCTACAAAGAAAAGAAGCACGTGGGGCATTTGAGTAAAACTCATTGAGGATGCTATACAATTTCTCACCATGTGGTGGGGTTATAATGCTGATGGATAAAAATAAAAGCTGTCCTGGGAAAATGTTTTTCTGAGACCAAAACAGGGAGAGGACACTATCAACTTCCCTCTCACACTTTACTCAGTTTCAAACAATCCAAAATGGCAGATCTTGTGACACAAGAGAGAGAGAGAGAGACAGAGCGAGAGAGAGAGAGAGAGACAGGGCGAGAGAGAGAGAGAGACAGGGCGAGAGAGAGAGAGAGACAGGGCGAGAGAGAGAGAGAGACAGGGCGAGAGAGAGAGAGAGACAGGGCGAGAGAGAGAGAGAGACAGGGCGAGAGAGCGAGAGAGACAGGGCGAGAGAGAGAGAGAGAGAGAGAGAGAGAGAGAGAGAGAGAGACAGAGCGAGAGAGAGAGAGAGACAGAGCGAGAGAGAGAGAGAGACAGAGCGAGAGACAGAGCAAGAGAGAGAGAGAGACAGAGCGAGAGAGAGAGCGAGAGAGAGAGAGAGACAGAGCGAGAGAGAGAGACAGCGAGAGAGAGACAGAAAGACAGAGCGAGAGACAGAGAAAATGTCTTATCAATTCAATTTAAGGGTGCTTTATTGACATGTGAAACATATGTTTACATTGCCAAAGCAAGTGAATTAGATAAACAAAAAGTGAAATAAACAATAAAAACACTACACTCACAAAAGTTGCAAAAGAATAAAGACATTTCAAACGTCATTATGTCTATATACAGTGTTGCAATGATGTGCTTCTTCCAAGATGGCATAGCAGTTCAGACGTCTTTTGTCCTCGTCTTGTCGTGTCCCGTATATATATATATATATATATATATATATATATATATATATATATATATATATATATATATATATATATATATATATATACACAACTTTTTTCACATACATTTTTTAAATTTTCCATAAACTCATCTTCAAAACACTCTCCTGCAACCTGCCTTACCAATTTATATTTATAAACAAGTATTATTTACCTCAAATTTGTAATCCTCCAAGAAGCTAGCCAGAAACTCCAAGAAGCTAGCCAGAAACTAGCCAGGAGCTAGCCAGGAGCTAATTCAGAAGCTAGTTCAGAAGCTAGTTCAGAAGCTAGTTCAGAAGCTAGTTCAGAAGCTAGTTCAGAAGCTAGTTCAGAAGCTAGTTCAGAAGCTAGTTCAGAAGCTAGTTCACTTTTTTACTGGCAAATCGTTAGTATTCAGCTAACCACGGTTTGTGGTCATCAGCTATCCTTTAGCTCGAAAAATCTATTGCCAGTTTTGTACAGCGCAGCGCGGCTCGGAACGGAACATACCGGACCAATTTTTCTCTCCATGTCCCTGGATTTCAACCGCTAACTCTGGACATTCATACCTGGATCTCACAGCTAGCTAGCTGCTATCCGTGTGACTATTGGCTTTCGTCGATTCCGGAGCAAACATCAATTATTCCGGAGCTAGCCAGCTGAAGAGTTTCATCAATCACTCCCGGGCTGCAGTCACCTATCCGGACCGGTTTTACTGCCTACGCGGAGCCCCACCGGGCCTTCACAACTGGACTGCCGACATTATCTACCTGAAGGAGTTATCCGGCTGGCTCCCCCGTCGCGACGTTACCTGAACGCCCATATGCGGCCTGCTAACCGTTAGCTGTCTTATCGGCTGCTATCTGAATAGACAATCGGACAATTTATTTATTTCAATTATTTTTATTTTCTTCTTGGGCCTCTATAACTATGTCTATTGTTTTTATTTTTGTTGTTGTTGTGTGATTTGGATTAATCCCCTATACCACACGGAACTCCACTAATCTACTGACGGAACACAAGAGGTGGCTAAGGAACGCAAGAGGTGGCTAATAACAGATCCCCATCCTATGCTAGCTTGCTACCGATGGCCTGGCTAGCTGTCTAAAATCGCCGTGACCCCCAGCCAACCTCTCCACTCACCGGACCCTTTTGATCACTCGATGAAGCATGCCTCTCCTTAATGTTAATATGCCTTGTCCATTGCTGTTCTGGTTAGTGTTTATTGGCTTATTTCACTGTAGAGCCTCTAGTCCTGCTCACTATACCTTATCCAACCTATTAGTTCCACCACCCACACATGCAATGACATCTCCTGGTTTCAATGATGTTTCTAGAGACAATATCTCTCTCTTCATCACTTAATACCTAGGTTTACCTCCACTGTATTCACATCATACCACACCTTTGTCTGTACATTATACTTTGATGCTATTTTATCGCCCCCAGAATTCTCCTTTTACTCTCTGTTCCAGACGTTCTAGATGACCAATTCTTATTGCTTTTAGCCGCACCCTTATTCTACTCCTCCTCTGTTCCTCTTGCGATGTAGAGGTGAATCCAGGCCCTGCAGTGCCTAGCACCACTCCTATTCCCCAGGCGCTCTCTTTTGACGACTTCTGTAACCGTAATAGCCTTGGTTTCATGCATGTTAACATTAGAAGCCTCCTCCCTAAGTTTGTTCTATTCACTGCTTTAGCACACTCTGCCAACCCGGATGTTCTAGCAGTGTCTGAATCCTGGCTTAGGAAGACCACCAAAAACACAGAAATTTTAATTCCAAACTACAACATTTTCAGACAAGATAGAACTGCCAAAGGGGGCAGTTCTACTGCAAAGCTAGCCTGCAGAGTTCTGTCCTACTATCCAGGTCTGTACCCAAACAATTTGAACTTCTACTTTGAATAATCCACCTCTCTAAAAACAAGTCTCTCACCGTTGTCGCCTGCTATAGACCACCCTCTGCCCCCAGCTGTGCTCTGGACACCATATGTGAACTGATTGCCCCCCATCTATCTTCAGAGCTCGTGCTGCTAGGCAACCTAAACTGGAACATGCTTAACACCCCAGCCATCCTACAATCTAAACTTGATGCCCTCAATCTCACACAAATTATCAATGAACCTACCAGGTACCTCCTCAAAGCCTTAAACACAGGCACCCTCAAAGATATCATCCTAACCAACTTGCCCTCTAAATACACCTCTGCTGTCTTCAACCAAGATCTCAGCGATCACTGCCTCATTGCCTGCATTCGTAATGGGTCAGCGGTCAAACGACCTCCACTCATCACTGTAAAACGCTCCCTGAAACACTTCAGCGAGCAGGCCTTTCTAATCGACCTGGCCGGGGTATCCTGGAAGGATATTGATCTCATCCCGTCAGTAGAGGATGCCTGGATATTTTTTTTAAATGCCTTCCTAACCATCTTAAATAAACATGCCACATTCAAGATATTTAGAACCAGGAACAGATATAGCCCTTGGTTCTCCCCAGACCTGACTGCCCTTAACCAACACAAAAACATCCTATGGCGTTCTGCATTAGCATCGAACAGCCCCCGTGATATGCAGCTGTTCAGGGAAGCTAGAAATCATTATACACAGGCAGTTTGAAAAGCCAAGGCTAGCTTTTTCAAGCAGAAATTTGCTTCCTGCAACACTAACTCAAAAAAGTTCTGGGACACAAAGTCCATGGAGAATAAGAACACCTCCTCCCAGCTGCCCACTGCACGGAAGATAGGAAACACTGTCACCATTGATAAATCCACCATAATTGAGAATTTGAATAAGTATTTTTCTACGGCTGGCCATGCTTTCCACCTGGCTACTCATACCCCGGTCAACAGCACTGCACCCCCCACAGCAACTCGCCCAAGCCTTCCCCATTTCTCCTTCTCCCAAATCCATTCAGCTGATGTTCTGAAAGAGCTGCAAAATCTGGACCCCTACAAATCAGCCGGGCTAGACAATCTAGACCCTTTCTTTCTAAAAAATTATCTGCCAAAATTGTTGCCACCCCTATTACTACATTTACATTTACATTTAAGTCATTTAGCAGACGCTCTTATCCAGAGCGACTTACAAATTGGTGCATTCACCTTATGACATCCTAGCCTGTTCAACCTCTCGTGTCGTCTGAGATTCCCAAAGATTGGAAAGCAGCTGCGGTCATCCCCCTCTTCAAAGCGGGGGACACTCTCGACCCAAACTGCTACAGACCTATATCTATCCTACCATGCCTTTCTACGGTCTTCGAAAGCCAAGTCAACAAACAGATTACCGACCATTTCAAATCCCACCATACATTCTCTGCTATGCAATCTGGTTTCAGAGCTGGTCATGGGTGCACCTCAGCCACGCTCAAGGTCCTAAACGATATCTTAACCGCCATCGATAAGAAATACAAGAAAGATTACATTACTATTCATTGATCTGGCCAAGGCTTTCGACTCTGTCAATCACCACATCCTCATCGGCAGACTCGACAGCCTTGGTTTCTCAAATGATTGCCTCGTCTGGTTCACCAACTACTTCTCTGATAGAGTTCAGTGTGTCAAATCGGAGGGTCTGCTGTCCGGACCTCTGGCAGTCTCTATGGGGGTGCCACAGGGTTCAATTCTTGGACCGACTCTCTTCTCTGTATACATCAATGAGGTCGCTCTTGCTGCTGGTGAGTCTCTGATCCACCTCTACGCAGACAACACCATTTTGAATACTTCTGGCCCTTATTTGGACACTGTGTTAACAACCCTCCAGGCAAGCTTCAATGCCATACAACTCTCCTTCCGTGGCCTCCAATTGCTCTTAAATACAAGTAAAACTAAATGCATGCTCTTCAACCGATCGCTACCTGCACCTACCTGCCTGTCCAACATCACTACTCTGGACGGCTCTGACTTAGAATACGTGGACAACTACAAATACTTAGGTGTCTGGTTAGACTGTAAACTCTCCTTCCAGACCCATATCAATCCAAAGTTAAATCTAGAATTGGCTTCCTATTTCGCAACAAAGCATCCTTCACACTCATGCTGCCAAACATACCCTTGTAAAACTGACCATCCTACCAATCCTCGACTTTGGCGATGTCATTTACAAAATAGCCTCCAATACCCTACTCAACAAATTGGATGCAGTCTATCACAGTGCAATCATTTGTCACCAAAGCCCCATATACTAACCACCATTGTGACCTGTACGCTCTCGTTGGCTGGCCCTCGCTTCATACTCGTAGCCAAACCCACTGGCTCCATGTCATCTACAAGACCCTGCTAGGTAAAGTCCCCCCTTATCTCAGCTCGCTGGTCACCATAGCATCTCCCACCTGTAGCACACGCTCCAGCAGGTATATGTCTCTAGTCACCCCCGAAACCAATTCTTTCTTCGGCCGCCTCTCCTTCCAGTTCTCTGCTGCCAATGACTGGAACGAACTACAAAAATCTCTGAAACTGGAAACACTTATCTCCCTCACTAGCTTTAAGCACCAACTGTCAGAGCAGCTCACAGATCACTGCACCTGTACATAGCCCACCTATAATTTAGCCCAAACAACTACCTCTTTCCCTACTGTATTTAATTAATTTATTTATTTTGTTCCTTTGCACCCCATTATTTTTATATCTACTTTCCACATTCTTCCACTGCAAATCTACCATTCCAGTGTTTTACTTGCTATATTGTATTTACTTTGCCACCATGGCCTTTTTTTGCCTTTACCTCCCTTATCTCACCTCATTTGCTCACATCGTATATAGACTTGTTTATACTGTATGTTTGTTTTACTCCATGTGTAACTCTGTGTCATTGTATATGTCGAACTGCTTTGCTTTATCTTGGCCAGGTCGCAATTGTAAATGAGAACTTGTTCTCAACTTGCCTACCTGGTTAAATAAAGGTGAAATAAAAAAAAATAAAAAAATGTGCAAATAGTTGAAGTACAAAAGGGAAAATAAATAAACATAAATATGGGTTGTATTTACAATGACGTTTGTTCTTCACTGTTTGCCCTTTTCTTGGGGCAACAGGTCACAAATCTCACTGCTGTGATGCCACACTGTGGTATTTCACCCAATAGTTGGGAGTTGGTGTTTTCTAATTCTTTGTGGATCTGTGTAATTTGAGGGAAATATGTGTCTCTAATATGGTCATACATTTGGCAGGTTAGGAAGTGCAGCTTAGTTGCCACCTCCTTTTGTGGGCAGTGAGCACATAGTCTGTCTTCTCTTGAGAGCCAGGTCTGCCTTCTGTGGCCTTTCTCAATAGCAAGGCTATGCTCACCGAGTCTGTACATAGTCAAAGATTTTCCTTGATTTTGGGTCAGTCACAGTGGTCAGATATTCTGCCACTGTGTACTCTCTGTTTAGAGCCAAATAGCATTCTAGTTTGCTTTGTTTTTTTGTTAATTATTCCAAATGTGTCAAGTAATTATCTTTTTGTTTTGTCATGATTTGGTTGGTTCTAATTGTGCTGCTGTCCTGGGGCTCTGTGGGGTGTATTATTGTTTGTGAACAGAGCCCCAGGACCAGCTTGCTTAGGGGACTCTTCTCCAGGTTCATCTCTCTGTAGGTGATGGCTTTGTTATGGAAGGTTGGGGAATCGCTTCCTTTTAGGTGGTTGAAGAATTTAACATCTCTTTTCTGGATTTTGATCATTAGCGGGGTTAGCCAGATCCTAATTAGGATGTCGAATCTTATGTTCATTTTGATGGCATAGAAGGCCAGTCTCTGAGATAACTTCTATAAAGCTGTGAGCTACCTGTGGTGCTGATGTTTAGGCCGAGGTATATATCGTTTTTTGAGTGCTCAAGGGCAACGGTGTCTAGATGGAGTTTGTATTTTCTCTGAGCCCCTACTCACAATGATGCTGGTGTTGAACTTGTAGAAACGTTGGACTGTGCGGTCGCTGAAGCTGTTGCACAAATTCTTCTTGACAAAGTTAGGATGGTTCAGGATGTCGTTGGCCACCAGCGGTTCCTTGTGTGTGATGTGCTGCCGCTCGGCTGGAGCGTGACCTTTAGGATCGATGAGGGTGGGGTGGGCCACCAAATAACCCCTGTCCTCCATGATAAAACACCTAGAGAGAGAGAGAGAGCGAAATACACAGCGAGAAAGCGAAGGAGAGAGCGACAGAGAAAGCGAGAGAGAGAGACAGAGAAAATACAGTTGACATATTATTCATTTTATGGAACAGTACAATCACTTGAACTTAATACACTTATATCAAATACACATGTCCACTGAAATCCATCAGATTTAAACACAATAGAACCCGAACTTCAGACTTGCAGTGGAAAGGGGAGAGGGAGAGAGCCAGAGCGATGACAGTGGACGTGGAGGGCAAAGAGAGCAGTGTTAAGTCAGGGTTAAGTCAGGAGAGACAAGGGGTGGTGTTACAGAGAGCAAATTCTGAGTGTTAAGACCACCACATGGCCAGGCTCCAGATCAGCTCTGTGTATTGTCACACCGGAGCCCCATATTACCCCAAACTGCAGGATAGAAAAGCATTCAACCCCAACCCTTCCTCCTGTTAAACATGAACCACTGAACAATCTTGGACAGAGATAGAGAGGGAGACAGGGTAAAGAGTGAGAGAAAGAAAGGAGTAGAGGACTGGAGAGAAGGGGGAGAGAGAGGGAGGCAGGGAGAGAGAGAGAAACTAGAGGGAGGGAAGAGTAGGGGTGGAAAGGCAGACAGAAAAGAGAGAGAGAGAATGTAGCAGCAGAATCTAGCATAACAGGATCTTTCTGGAATGTAATTATAATCAAGCTTCTCCCTCTCTCACCCTCTTTGTAACCAGCATAAAGGACATCTGTGGCCCACAACAGATACCAAAGAGAGAGACTCAGGGAAGTTTTCTCCCACTTAGCAGAGGGCATGCTGGGATGTTGGAGGACCAGGTGAATGTGCCATTCAAATTACAAATAAAATCAAATTGTATTTGTCACATACACATGGTTAGCAGAAGTTAATGCGAGTGTAGCGAAATGCTTGTGCTTCTAGTTCCGACAATGCAGTAATAACCAACAAGATTCAGAGAGTCTTAAAAACCTCATTGGGTCATCCATCCCTCAGGATCCCTATGAGGAACCGTCAAAAGGTCTGTATCAAGAGAGAAGGAGCCTCAATGAAAGACGTACCGGATCTTGTTGCCCTTGTCCTGACTGCAAACGGGTAGCAGGTCCAGAAGAACCTTGTAGAAGTAACGCAGTGTGAAGTCTATCCCCATTACTGCTACTGCATACCCTGAGGCCATCTGAGAACTACACAGAGAGAGGAGAGAACATTATTCAACAGTACACATCTTATATTCTCTAGCTACCTTCCCTACGTGTGCATGCAAACCTATTCCGAAAACCATGTGCTTGCAGCTCTTGGGAGCTTTATTTGAGAGCAGAGTCTCGGTATACTACAGACGCCACATGACATGCTCACCGGGGCAGAACCAACATCAACAGACTGAGCCTGCCTTATCAGAGCTGTGTGTGTGTGTGTATTATATCTTAATCCACAGCCTGTGTGTTCCAGTTGTTGGTGATTGCCTTCCGTCTACAGCCTCCTCTGAGATGAACCAGTAATGTTGTAACTGTAGTCAGCAGGCACAAACAGCAGACTGCCAGGGCCACGACACATTCAGATCACAGACTAAAGAAAATTAGTCTGTTTATTTCCCACTACTTCCTGTTTTGCTCTATGTATTGCTTGAGAAAATGGTATTATGTGACTCAGGGTCGGGTTTGATTCCTGCTGCGGACACCCATAGGATGAATGTCTGCACGCATGACTAAGTCGTTTTGGATAAAAGTGTCTGCTAAACCGACAGTTATCAAAAAAATAGAAGAGCAGAGTATCATATCATTAAAAATACTAAAGAAACAGAATGTTTCAAATTCATCAACAGTCCCAAATGAAAATCTCTTAGTGTTTATCAGGTTGCCCTGGTAACTAGACTGGTGTATTACCATCACACTGAGTGACATAGATACAGTCCAGTCCAACTGGGTTTCTTCCAATCAGAGCCTGGGACCGTGGTTGACCCTTGACCCCTCCTACCTGGAGGTGTGGACAGTGAGGAAGATGGTGTGTTTGTCCTTCTACAGTATCTGGAGGTGTGGATGGTGAGGAAGATGGTGTGTTTGCCCTCCTACAGTACCTGGAGGTGTGGATGGTGAGGAAGATGGTGTGTTTGTCCTCCTACCTGGAGGTGTGGATGGTGTGGCTGATGGTGACCACGTATCCGGCCCCGCCCACATCCAGGTAAGGCCCGGTGAAGGTGATGAGGCCAGGGTTCGCCACTGCATGTTGGTACCTGTTTGGGTTCAGGGGTTAGAGGTTAAAGATCTTTGTCAGTGTGATAGGAAACAAAAACAAACACCTTGAGACAACATGCTAATTCCACAACAATACACGTGGATACTGTCTACTAACGAAAGGCTGGGAAAAACGTTTAACAGACATTGACACTAAAATATATCTGACTACTCCAGACTGTGGTTCAAAATGAAAAGTGTCAAAGGATTCAGTAGAACTGAGAAAGTGAATAATTCCAGCCGTAAACAGAAAGCTATGAGAACCGGGCCAGAACACTGTGGAGCAGGACTCAACTTCCCATCCCTCTCTAGGAGTTTGGAACTACCCCCCCACAACTCTTAAATAAACCTCACCATTGTCTCCGGGACGGATCGAAGGCTTTGTCCATGAGTGAGCCGGGGTAAATCCGAAGCACTCCATTGGGCGTTGCTATGTAACGGCGCACAATATAGCAGTTGAGGCTACTCATCTCCATGAGTGTCATCCATTCATCTGTGACGTGACTGGTCGCCATCACCTCATTCCTGACCGACGACTAGAGGGAGAGAATGATATAGACAGAGGAGCTGAGCTCTCGCTTTAATGTAAGGTAGGCCAAGATCAGGATCTCTGACCGCGTACAGAGTCTCTCAGTCTCTCCCCCACTCTCTCACCACATACAGAGAGTATCTCAGTCTCTCCACCACATACAGAGAGTATCTCAGTCTCTCCACCACTCTCTCACCACATACAGAGAGTATCTCAGTCTCTCCCCCACTCTCTCACCACATACAGGGAGTCTCTCAGTCTCTCCCCCACTCTCTCACCACATACAGAGTCTCTCAGTCTCTCCCCCACTCTCTCACCACATACAGTCTCTCAGTCTCTCCCCCACATACAGAGTCGCTCACTCCACCACTCTCTCACCACATACAGTCTCTCAGTCTCTCCCCCACATACAGAGTCGCTCACTCCACCACTCTCTCACCACATACAGAGAGTCTCTAAGTCTCTCACCACGTACAGAGTCTCTCAGTCTCTCCCCCACTCTCTCAGTCACCACATACTGAGAGTCTCTCAGTCTCTCCCCCCACTCTCCCCACATACCTCAGTCTCTCCCCCACTCTCTCACCACAGTAGTCTCTCCACCACATCATCTCAGTCTCCACCACATACCCCAGTCTCTCTCACCACATACAGAGTATCTCAGTCTCTCCACCCCATCTCAGTCTCTCCACCACATACAGATACTCTCTGTATCTCAGTCTCTCACCACATACAGAGAGTCTCAGTCCCTCCACCACATACAGAGTATCTCAGTCTCTTCACCACTCTCTCACCACATACAGAGTCTCTCAGTCTCTCCCCCACTCTCTCACCACATACACAGAGTCTCTAAGTCTCTCACCACGTACAGAGTCTCTCAGTCTCTCCCCCACTCTCTCACCACATACCGAGAGTCTCTCAGTCTCTCCCCCACATACTGAGAGTCTCTCAGTCTCTCCCCCACTCTCTCACCACATACAGAGAGTACCTCAGTCTCCCCCCCACTCTCTCACCACATACAGAGAGTATCTCAGTCTCTCCACCACCTACAGAGAGTATCTCAGTCTCTCCCCCACTCTCTCACCACATACAGAGAGTATCTCAGTCTCTCCACCACATACAGAGAGTATCTTAGTCTCTCCACCACTCTATCACCACATACAGAGTATCTCAGTCTCTCCACCACATACAGAGAGTATCTCAGTCTCTCCACCACTCTCTCACCACATACTCTCTGTATCTCAGTCTCTCACCACATACAGAGAGTCTCAGTCCCTCCACCACATACAGAGTATCTCAGTCTCTTCACCACTCTCTCACCACATACTCTCTGTATCTCAGTCTCTCCACCACACTCTCACCACATACAGAGAGTCTCAGTCCCTCCACCACATACTCTCTGTATCTCAGTCTCTCCACCACTCTCTCACCACATACAGAGAGTCTCAGTCCCTCCACCACATACAGAGAGTATCTCAGTCTCTCCACCACTCTCTCACCACATACAGAGAGTCTCAGTCCCTCCACCACATACAGAGAGTATCTCAGTCTCTTCACCACTCTCTCACCACATACAGAGAGTATCTCAGTCTCTTCACCACTCTCTCACCACATACTCTCTGTATCTCAGTCTCTCCACCACATACAGAGAGTATCTCAGTCTCTCCACCACTCTCTCACCACATACTCTCTGTATCTCAGTCTCTCCACCACAGACAGAGAGTCTCAGTCCCTCCACCACATACAGAGTATCTCAGTCTCTTCACCACTCTCTCACCACATACTCTCTGTATCTCAGTCTCTCACCACATACAGAGAGTCTCAGTCCCTCCACCACATACAGAGTATCTCAGTCTCTTCACCACTCTCTCACCACATACTCTCTGTCATCATCAGTCAGTCTCCACCACCACAGAGAGTATCTCAGTCTCTCCACATACAGAGAGTCTCAGTCCCTCCACCACATACAGAGAGTATCTCAGTCTCTCCACCACTCTCTCACCACATACAGAGAGTCTCAGTCCCTCCACCACATACAGAGAGTATCTCAGTCTCTCCACCACTCTCTCACCACATACAGAGTATCTCAGTCTCTCCACCAGTCTCAGTCCCTCCACCACATACAGAGAGTCTCAGTCTCTTCACTCTTTCAGTATCTCACATACAGAGTATCTCAGTCTCTTCACACTCTCTCACCACATACAGAGTATCTCAGTCTCTATCTCAGTCTCTTCACCACTCTCTCACCACATACTCTCTGTATCTCAGTCTCTCCACCACATACAGAGAGTCTCAGTATCTCAGTCTCTCCACCACTCTCTCACCACATACAGAGAGTCTCAGTCCCTCCACCACATACAGAGAGTATTTCAGTCTCTTCACCATCTCAGTCTCTCACCACTCTCACATACAGAGAGTCTCCACCACATACAGAGAGTCTCAGTCTCTCCACCACCACTCTCTCACCACATACTCTCTGTATCTCAGTCTCTCCACACATCACAGACAGTAGTCTCAGTCTCTTCCACCCACTCTCTCAGTCTCCACACCACTCTCTCACCACATATCTCAGTATCTCTCTCCACCACATACAGTATCTCAGTCTCTTCACCACCTCACCACATACAGAGTATCTCAGTCTCTTCACCACTCTCTCACCACATACTCTCTGTATCTCAGTCTCTCCACCACTCTCTCACCACATACAGAGAGTCTCAGTCCCTCCACCACATACAGAGAGTATCTCAGTCTCTCCACCACTCTCTCACCACATACAGAGTCTCAGTCCCTCCACCACATACAGAGAGTATCTCAGTCTCTCCACCACTCTCTCACCACATACAGAGAGTCTCAGTCCCTCCACCACATACAGAGAGTATTTCAGTCTCTTCACCACTCTCTCACCACATACAGAGAGTATCTCAGTCTCTTCACCACTCTCTCACCACATACTCTCTGTATCTCAGTCTCTCCACCACATACTCTCTGTATCTCAGTCTCTCCACCACATACTCTCTGTATCTCAGTCTCTCCACCACATACAGAGAGTATCTCAGTCTCTCCACCACTCTCTCACCGCATACTCTCTGTATCTCAGTCTCTCCACCACATACAGAGAGTATCTCAGTCTCTCCACCACTCTCTCACTACATACAGAAAGGGGCTAAAAATGCTGTGCACACAAGCTGCTAAAAACATCGAGCTTTTCTCTAGCTTCACCTAAAAGACAAAGAAGGCATTGTAGCTAAGAGACTTGAGGGGCAGTTCGTTGTCTTTCTTTTGGTGGTGTTAGCTAGTGTGGTTTGGCTCACAAGTCTTTCCAGAAGATACGCGTTTGATATTGGTTTGGCTTCTCTGTGTTAATGACTGCCAACTGTATGTGAGTACCTTGAGTCCAGGGTTGGCTATGAGGCGGGTGTTATCACTGAGGTAGGCAGTGTAGTGTTCCACCATGCGTTTGGTCTCTGGTTGGCTGAGGTGTTCGTAGGGCGAGGAGAAACTCCCTGCAGACAGCATCACTGTAGGACTCTCTGACAGAGAGACAGAGAGAGAGAGGAAAATAGAGACTAAATGTAAAGCTCTACAATCTCTGCCTCAAGCCTAGTTCCTCTCTCACAGTCATTGCCTACGTGGCCTCAGGTCTTACCGACAGTGGCCAGCTGTTTGAAGTGCAGACAGGAGCTGGGCTGACCCAGCAGGTCCAGGCGGTGATAGAGCAGCTTGGAGCTGGGAGCAGTGTTTAGGTTCTTCAGGTGTTTCACAGGGATCTCTGGCTGGACGTTCACTATGCACAAGATGAACGACTTGTCCTGGACCTGGGGAGGGATTGAGGGAGAAGATAATGGATGTGTTTGTGTAGGAGCTTCTACTTAGAATAGAGTGATACAGAGCAGAGACACAGCTAGAGACATTTGACTAGTTTTTCTACAATCCATTGATAAGTCATGACTGATCCTAACTTGTAAGGGGAGTTGAGGTTTAGGGCTACCTCTGGGAACTACCTCTGGAACTACCTCTGGAACTACCTCTGGAACTACCTCTGGAACTACTTCTGGAACTACCTCTGGAACTACCTCTGGAACTACCTCTGGAACTACCTCTGGAACTACCTCTGGAACTACCTCTGGAACTACCTCTGGAACTACCTCTGGAACTAGAACTACCTCTGGAACTACCTCTGGAACTACCTCTGGAACTACCTCTGGAAGAGAAAGTGTTTTGGGTGTGGGGTGGGAGCACTGAGTTTTTCTAAAGGTGACAGATTGGAGATGACTGAGGAAGATGGAGTGAGAGAAGAAGTGGGAGAGAGGGACAAAGAAGATGAAGATGCAGTACTGCATTACTGGAGGGACAGAGGGGAAGGGAGGGAGGGACAGAGGGGAAGGGAGGCAGGGACAGAGGGGAAGGGAGGGAGGGAGGGACAGAGGGGAAGGGAGGGAGGGACAGAGGGGAAGGGAGGGAGGGACAGAGGGGAAGGGAGGAGGGAGGGACAGAGGGGAAGGGAGGAGGGAGGGACAGAGGGGAAGGGAGGGAGGGAGGGACAGAGGGGAAGGGAGGGGGAGGGACAGAGGGGAAGGGAGGGAGGGAGGGACAGAGGGGAAGGGAAGGGAGAGGGGAGGGAGGGACAGAGGGGAGGGGGAGGGGAGGGGAGGGAGGGACAGAGGGGAAGGGAGGGAGGGACAGAGGGGAAGGGAGGGAGGGACAGAGGGGAAGGGAGGGAGGGAGGGACAGAGGGGAAGGGAGGGAGGGACAGAGGGGAAGGGAGGCAGGGACAGAGGGGAAGGGAGGCAGGGACAGAGGGGAAGGGAGGGAGGGACAGAGGGGGAGGGAGGGAGGGACAGAGGGGGAGGGAGGGACAGACGGGAAGGGAGGCAGGGACAGAGGGGAAGGAAGGCAGGGACAGAGGGGAAGGAAGGCAGGGACAGAGGGGAAGGGAGGGAAAAAAGGGATATAGATCTAGAGAGGAGAAAGACTAGACAGACACAGACAATCAGCATTGCATCTTACCAGTTTCCATGTGTAGCTGACGTTGTAGGCATCCTTGCTGGCGTCTCGGAGGCGGTTGGTGTGCCAGGACAGAGAGGAGTTGGTGGGCACAGCTATCACCTGACTACCCAGGGGCAGACTGGAGAGAGGAACAGGAAGTAGGAGGGTTAATATTAGCAACACAAGATTGTGCAATGCAGTCCGATTACCAAAACACCTCAGACTACAGTATATAAACAAAGATTGCTAGTGTCATGACGTTGCCCTCTTTGGACACCGCGAGCACCATCCCCCTACCTCTGCACCATCTCTCTCTGTTTCCTACAACCAGGCTGCTGTGGTCAGAGAGGTCGTAAATTCCTCATGGCCACAGTATAGAGAGAGAAAGTGAGTTTCATAGAGAGAACAAAGGAATTTCTTCCACCTCACAGAACAGGAGAACCGAACGACATTTATGTTCTGGAGAAAGTATAAAAGATTGGTGAAGAATCCAGCTACGAACTGGTCCGTTTGGTACAATTTTGTGAAACTCATGGGAGACAATACGGCCACATAACCATAACACTGTTTATACAATAGCCTCAGTTATGAGGATAACATCTAATTGTTGTATAAGATAAGGATGATACTGTTTGTGAAATTGTGTAATGTGATTTTGGACTGTTTAATGAAGGAAACTCCAATTCCCTTTGGAGTTTAACTAAATCAGAGGACCGCCCATGAGCACAGTCTGGCGTCATGGGACAGGCCCCTTTCTGCTCTTCCAAATAAAACCCCCACCCGGTTGTCTATCACCAGACCAGCTTACCTCGATAACGAGAGGGCCAAGGTTTGAGAGGAGACCGAGCTTACCTCAATTACGAGGCGGCTAAAGGTTGCAGACCAGCTTACCATGAGAGGGCCAAGGTTTGAGTAGAGACCATAAACCTGAGTATAAGCTAAGGTTTGAGTAGATAGTTGAATCTTTTAACCATACCACGTGGTTAAATTCTTAAACTTTTGATACCGACAGAATAAGAACAAGTCATTGATATTAATTACTAGTCTGCAGCTAGGAATTCGGTATCATTGAACGCGAAGACCGACAACTGCCGAAACACCTATTCTATAACGACATGAATGAATGTCACTCTGAACTATCCATTCTAACCACAACAGAGAGAGCAAGAGGGCGGACAGACTCTCCAACAGAAACTAACTTTTCAACAGAGATCCCGACGACACACTAAGCGTAAATACACTGCTCAAAAAAATAAAGGGAACACTTAAACAACGCAATGTAACTCCAAGTCAATCACACTTCTGTGAAATCAAACTGTCCACTTAGGAAGCAACACTGATTGACAATAAATTTCACATGCTGTTGTGCAAATGGAATAGACAACAGGTGGAAATTATAGATAATTAGCAAGACACCCCCAATAAAGGAGTGGTTCTGCAGGTGATAACCATAGACCACTTCTCAGTTCCTATGCTTCCTGGCTGATGTTTTGGTCACTTTTGAATGCTGGCGGTGCTTTCACTCTAGTGGTAGCATGAGACGGAGTCTACAACCCACACAAGTGGCTCAGGTAGTGCAGCTCATCCAGAATGGCACATCAATGCGAGCTGTGGCAAGAAGGTTTGCTGTGTCTGTCAGCGTAGTGTCCAGAGCATGGAGGCGCTACCAGGAGACAGGCCAGTACATCAGGAGACGTGGAGGAGGCCGTAGGAGGGCAACAACCCAGCAGCAGGACCGCTACCTCTGCCTTTGTGCAAGGAGGAGCAGGAGGAGCACTGCCAGAGCCCTGCAAAATGACCTCCAGCAGGCCACAAATGTGCATGTGTCTGCTCAAACGATCAGAAATAGACTCCATGAGGGTGGTATGAGGGCGCGGCGTCCACAGGTGGGGGTTGTGCTTGCCAGAGAACACCAAGATTGGCAAATTTGCTACTGGTGCCCTGTGCTCTTCTCAGATGAAAGCAGGTTCACACTGAGCACGTGACAGACGTGACAGAGTCTGGAGACGCAGTGGAGAACGTTCTGCTGCCTGCAACATCCTCCAGCATGACCGGTTTGGCGGTGGGTAAGTCATGGTGTGGGGTGGCATTTCTTTGGGGGGCCGCACAGCCCTCCATGTGCTTGCCAGAGGTAGCCTGACTTCCATTAAGTACCGAGATGAGATCCTCAGACCCCTTGTGAGACCATATGCTGGTGTGGTTGGCCCTGGGTTCCTCCTAATGAAAGACAATGTTAGACCTCATGTGGCTGGAGTGTGTCAGCAGTTCCTGCAAGAGGAAGGCATTGATGCTATGGACTGGCCCGCCCGTTCCCCAGACCTGAATCCAATTGAACACATCTGGGACATCATGTCTCGCTCCATCCACCAACGCCACGTTGCACCACAGACTGTCCAGGAGTTTGCGGATGCTTTAGTCCAGGTCCGGGAGGAGATCCCTCAGGAGACATTTGGCCACCTCATCAGGAGCATGCCCAGACGTTGTAGGGAGGTCATACAGGCACGTGGAGGCCACACACACTACTGAGCCTCATTTGACTTATTTTAAGGACATTACCTCAAAGTTGGATCAGCCTGTAGTGTGGTTTTCCACTTTAATTTTGAGTGTGACCCCAAATCCAGACCTCCATGGGTTGATAAATTTGATTTCCATTGATAATTTTTGTGTGATTTTGTTGTCAGCACATTCAACTATGTAAAGAAAAAAGTATTTAATAAGAGTATTTCATTCATTCAGATCTAGGATGTGTTATTTTAGTGTTCCCTTTATTGTTTTGAGCAGTGTATATATATTGATTGCAATTGTTCTGGAATGAGTGAGCGTTCATTTGCAAAGGATTAGCATTTAAATTGTTATAATATTCAACTCTGTAGTGTCTCCTCAGCTGACCCCCCACTCCCCTTTTGTCCACCAAGCTGCCATGCCGGTTTAGCCCACTAGGGCACATTCTCCTATCATTTCCCTGTAACCATATCTACTGTTTGTTATGCATTTCTGTGAATGACTTAGTTAGTAAATAAATTGTTTTAAAACAATTGATGTATTGTACTCATAGTGAAGACTGGGTTCGTGCAGATGACCAACAATTTACGACGTTTGGAATGAGACTAACGTGAGGTAAAGAATAATTCATTAACTCGAAGACTAATTGATCAGATATTAAAATATCTGAAAGTTATATTAAGAAAATTCTATCTTTATAATCTGAATATTTTCCTTGGTGCCCCGACTTCCTAGTTAATTACAGTTCATGATTAATCAGTTTAATCGCATAATAATAATAATTACAGAGAGTTATTTGATAAATTAGTCTTCAGATTTTATGATGCAAAAGACATGACTCTATGACAAAGAGAGTGGATGAAAACATCTTACTACATTACTAGTCTGCCTTGAGTTTCCACAATCTATACATACTGGTGAAACCCCACCTCTCATTGCCCCCTGACCCTTGACCCTAACTCACCGGAGAATGTTGTCCCGTACTACGGGGAACCCAGGGATGTTCTCATAGTGGATGATGTCAGTGTGGAGGGGAGGCTCTGTCATCAGGTAGGGCCGCGTGAGGGACGGGTGCATCAGGGTGTAACCTGGGAAACCAAAAACAACTACATCATCAGAAATGAAAAAGCATCATCAATCAATGCCATCAGGGGCTCTTCACAGGAGCAGCCCTTCATGCAGCACCCAGCACCTTGACCCCACCTCACCCCAGGGACAGGCTACTGCTCCTTGGGCAGGGTGAGGCCAGATCACCCCTAGACCCCTAGTACTGTGGTCCTGTATCCAGGCAGGCACCAGAGCAGCACTAATAGTAAGCTATGGGAGATTGAAAGCCCTTACGAGGGAGGGAAGGAGGGAGAGCATGGGGGGGGGGTATTTTAAGTAGGGCAGAGAGAGAGAGCTAGGGAGAACGAGCGAGCAAGAGCGAGGAGAATCCCTTTTCTCTAACGACAAGGTATCTCTGACCATATCACCAACCATTCGGATTGTTTACCAAAATCCCTCTAGGGAGTACAGAGGATATACTGCTAGGCTGACCAAGTTTCATAATAACCCAGTCAATACACACGTCTGAGCACGGCCTTTCCAAACCACCCCAGCTCTTAAATATAGCTAGCCTGTGTTAACACTAAAGGAAAACCTACAATTATTGGCAGTGAAGCACTGAGACAAACCCTAGCTCTGGCCCAGTCCCTGCCTCTCGGTGTGCCCCTGGCCCAGTGCCTGCCTCTCTGTGGGCCCCTGTATAATTATGTGCACCAAATAACGTACACGCCAATCACCAAATAATTCTGGGGAACAGTCAATGGAACTGTAGCCTGTTCAGATGGGTTAAATGGAAAGTGAAATCTGGACACTGACTGCAGAATTAAACATTTATTGCAGTGAAATGATGCACCAAATGTAGGCTAGATTTGGACTTGAGAACAGGAGGGGAGAAATATGCTTTCTTTCTGCATCGTGAGATAGTTGGGTCATTTTCACAGCTTTCTATTTCCTTACTGGTCTAACTGATGTCATTTGGACATTTTGCACAGAAAATATATATATATTTGGCATGATTGCATTTTCTTCCCAGTCCCTAAACGTCTTTGCTCCACGAAAGAAAATGACAGACACTTTACCAATGTCAACAAAACTGAAGCATTCTATAGATGTATGACATTATTCTGGTGAGAAGGGGTTTATTTAGTCTTCTAGGGCAACATATAATGACAGGAGAGAAGCTGTATGTATGTAATTATAGACCAGTTGACTAGCAAATAGCCTACAAAAAGGTAGGAAATTACGAAGAAGTCAGTCAGACTGGCACTCCCCATCCGAGTCAGAGCTAACTCTGGCTCCACTATGCCAGACACTGGGTTCAATAGTAGCAGCACTACTGTAGCACTGTGGCCTGGAGAGGAGAGAACTAATGTTATCTTCCCTGGGATTCCCCAAAGAGGCCTACTCTGTCATACAATACTGTGGCTTGGAGAGGAGAGCACTAATCTTATCTTCCCTGGGATTCCCCAGAGAGGCCTACTCTGTCATACAATACTGTGGCTTGGAGAGGAAAGCACTAATGTGCCTGGACTGGAGAAGAGAACACTAATGTGACTGGAGAGGAGAGCATTAATGTGCCTGGACTGAGAATGTGCCTGGACTGGAGAACACTAATGTGCCCTGGAGGATGTGCCTGGAGAGGAGAGCACTAATGTGCCTGGACTGGAGAGGAGAGCATTAATGTGCCTGGACTGGAGAACACTAATGTGCCTGGACTGGAGAGGAGAGCATTAATGTGCCTGGACTGGAGAGGAGAGCACTAATGTGCCTGGACTGGAGAGGAGAGCACTAATGTGCCTGGACTGGAGAGGAGAGCATTAATGTGCCTGGACTGGAGAGGAGAACACTAATGTGCCTGGACTGGAGAGGAGAGCATTAATGTGCCTGGACTGGAGAGGAGAGCACTAATGTGCCTGGACTGGAGAGGAGAGCACTAATGTGCCTGGACTGGAGAGGAGAGCACTAATGTGCCTGGACTGGAGAGGAGATGTGCCTGGACTGGAGAGGAGCATTAATGTGCCTGGACTGAGAGAGAGAATGTGCCACATTAATGTGCCTGGACTGGAGAGGAGAGCACTAATGTGCCTGGACTGGAGAGGAGAGCACTAATGTGCCTGGACTGGAGAGAGAGAGCATTAATGTGCCTGGACAGCATTAACTGCATTAATGTGCCTGGACTGGAGAGGAGAGCATTAATGTGCCTGGACTGGAGAGGAGAGCATTAATGTGCCTGGACTGGAGAGGAGAACATGTGCCTGGACTGGAGAGGAGAGCATGTGCCTGGACTAATGTGCCTGGACTGGAGAGGAGAGACTGGAGAGGAGAACACTAATGTGCCTGGACTGGAGAGGAGAACACTAATGTGCCTGGACTGCACTAATGTGCCTGGACTGGAGAGGAGAACACTAATGTGCCTGGACTGGAGAGGAGACACTAATGTGCCACTAATGTGCCTGACTGGAGAGGAGCCTGCCTGGACTGGAGAGGAGAGCACTAATGTGCCTGGACTGGAGAGGAGAACACTAATGTGCCTGGACTGGAGAGGAGAACACTAATGTGCCTGGACTGGAGAGGAGAACATGTGCCTGGACTGGAATGTGCCTGCCTGGACTGGAGAGGAGAACATTAATGTGCCTGGACTGGAGAGGAGAGCATTAATGTGCCTGGACTGTGCCTGGAGAGAGGAGAGCATTAATGTGCCTGGACTGGAGAGGAGAACACTAATGTGCCTGGACTGGAGAGGAGAACACTAATGTGCCTGGACTGGAGAGGAGAACACTAATGTGCCTGGACTGGAGAACACTAATGTGCCTGGACTGGAGAGGAGAACACTAATGTGCCTGGACTGGAGAGGAGAACACTAATGTGCCTGGACTGGAGAGGAGAGCATTAATGTGCCTGGACTGGAGAGGAGAACACTAATGTGCCTGGACTGGAGAGGAGAACACTAATGTGCCTGGACTGGAGAGGAGAGCATTAATGTGCCTGGACTGGAGAGGAGAGCATTAATGTGCCTGGACTGGAGAGGAGAGCACTAATGTGCCTGGACTGGAGAGGAGAGCATTAATAACAGAAGAAGTAAAAGGCTGAGATAAGACTTTCGCATAGGAGTTGTTGTCCTCAAGGAGAGTGCTGGGTTAGGGTAAGTGTGGAGGTGTAGGACACACCTTTGTTGTCTATGAGGAAGGTGTAGGAGGTTAGGGTTTGTGTGTAGGGTTTAGGGTTAGTATAAGGTGTACCTTTGTTGTCTATGAGGAAGGTGTAGAAGGCCAGCGTTAGGGTTAGTGTGTAGGGTTTAGGGTTAGTATAAGGTGTACCTTTGTTGTCTATGAGGAATGTGTAGGAGGCCAAGGAATCCTGGTAGTAGGTGACGTCCTCTAGAATGTAGGCTAGGTTCACGTCCACCCCAACCACACCCAGCAACAGGTTGCCAAAGTAACAGGGCCGGCTCACCGTCATGATGAAACCTGCAGGGAGAAGACAGATAGTTTTACATGACACTGATTGATCACCAAGAGCCCAAATCAATCTGATCCAGTTTATAATATTTTCTTTACCACTGATTTAGGTTTAGCGGCTTAGTGTACATTAGTACTAACCTTAAACATGATGTGGACATAAGAGCAGAACTGGTCCCAGACCAGTTGTTAGGTCCCAACTATAATCCCCCCCAAATTTTAACAGCCATGACCCCAGGACCAATTGTTAGGAACTGGTCCTGTGGTACTGATTTAGAATCAGATCACTGTACCTCAGATCTAGCCTTAACCATAATGACTAGAACAGACCAACTGGTCCTAGATCTGTGTCTAAACCCACCATCTCCCATGGGGTCCTGGTAGGGCAGGCTGAAGCAGGACAGGTCTATCATGCGGTTGGGCAGGTTGATGTAGAAGCGTCCCACGGTGGTCTCCAGGTTACTGAGCTGATTCAGGACCATCATGCTCCCCTTCACCACGGGGAGTGCCGAGCGGTCCGGGACGCCATACTTCAAAGAGTTCTGCTCCGCTAGGTCACGCAGGAACGCTAGCTCCTTCAGACCAGTCACGCCCTCTGTTGAGAAAAAAAGAGAGCAACACAGATGTTTTACAGATGTTTTGCAGATGCGTTCAAATATATTGGAACCATTGAATGATTCACTATTTCTTGTAAAATAAGTTGACAATTTCAAACTGTGTTCACACACGTATTTGTTTGATGCACAGGACACAGGACACCCAAAAATACAAAATAAAAACGTACACATTGAGATTTTTCACTTCAAATTGGAAAAATGGCCTGGTTAAATTCATCTAAATGTAATTTGATTTGGATGGAAGTAGGGCTGTTGTGGTGACCGTATTACCACGGCACCGGTGGTCACGAGTCATGAAGGCAGTCGGTTACATTGAATCTTAGGTTCACGTTTAGTCACAGTAATTAGGCTTCTCCAAGTTGATGCTGCTGCTGGTCATTAGTAGCCTACCAAACTTGCTAAATGCCTGGTATTCAGCACTCTATTTCTCTCTAATCCCTATGACATCAATGCATAGGTATCTAAATCAAACACTTCATGAAAGCCCATGAACATGCAATTGCGCGAGAGAACAGAGTGATGGCCTCTACTAAAAAGAGGAGGACAAGCTTTCTATAGGGCAGACATACTATATTTATTTCTCAACTTTCCTAATATTAAGCACATTGCTTATATTTACATAGCCTACCTGGCTGGCATGAAAATAAACCACGGGGAATAGCATACTCCATTCGCTATTTAAGTGCATAGATGACATGTATTTCCCCCCTGCCCCTGTTTCAATACAGGTGCATGATAATGGTCGTTTCTAAATCAAAGTAAATGTCACACATATATTATTTAGTATATGTAAAGACAAGATCAAATTTAAGAATAGTCTGATGGGTGACAATATTAGCCTATCACTGAATGATGCCCAGCATATGAAACAAATCGTTTTTTTGTGAATCATAATCGCACTCCTGATGTAGCCTAGCCCATAGGCCTATGTTTTAATAAGGTCTGTATCGCCACTAAAGTGGCCAAATAACTTCTTAAAATGATGCACATTAATCCGCTTTACACAGGGTGTAGAGCCTAACTGGCATACATAAGCTGCGCTTGAGTTTCATGTGTGGGGAAGGTAATTTTCAGCATAAAAATGCAACTTTATAATAAAAGCATCACATGCATAATCACATTTGCGGTAACTTTTGATAATGGTGTTTTCCAGCGAATGGAACATTCACTCTTATTGCCTACTACCATGCTGCGTTTATAATGTGAAGAAATAGCCTAATAGTTTTTATCAACATTTTAAGCCAAATGTTCTGATCTGTTGCGTAAAAACTTTCCCGCTAGTGCTTGTATTAATTTGGGATCTATCGCATTCCACAACTGTCCCAGACTATGTTTGGAAAATGTATTCCTCACACAGAATAGAATATGTCGACCTTTGTACTATGGGGTATAGTAGATTGACATAGGCTAGTGCTTTTGCTGTTCGTTGGTTCTACTCATCTTGTTGGCTGACGAAAAGTAAATGTGGACAGTTCTTGAAATAACTTCAATATGCACCTCGGAATTGGATAAGGACGCGTGCAGTTGTGTCACCGATGTGTCTGTCTTCACTTATAGCCTGTAAGAAAGACCCGATCACATGATGGAGTGTGCAGCACCGCAAACGGACTGGATTTTTTTAGGGTGCATTACAGCCACGCAAAGGGGATGCCGCCGTGAAATTCTAGGCATTATCAAGTGCTTGTCAAATTGTGAATGAGAGACTAATGAAGTGTTTACAGCCTGCGCAAAAAAAACTAAGCATCATGCAGCCTTACAATGTATAAAAAATCTAAACATTTAGCCCAATGTTTTTAGAACTAAAGTTACAATAATAACTCAAAATTAAAAACATTTAGGAATGACTATTTCTTTGTTAACCGCTCAGCACAGAATAGCCCCATGTTTGGAGAAAATATCCTTTCTATTTTATTCAGCTTTGTTCAATTGTATTCCTCATACTATAAAATAAAGCCACGGAATTTTAAGCAAATCTTATCTGCTGAATTGAACTAGTGTAGCCCACAGCCATTAGGCATAGACAGATCAGGACCTAACATAAGGACAACTCAGAGTATGCTATTCTGTTCTTCTGAAATAGACTACATTTTCTTTATATCATGCTTCTATAGACCTGACCATGTTAATTAATGTAAATTACCGTGAGACCAACAGTTATAAGGCTTTCGACTCTGTCAATCACCATATTCTTATCGGCAGACTCAGTAGCCTCGGTTTTTCGGATGACTGCCTTGCCTGGTTCACCAATTACTTTGCAGACAGAGTTCAATGTGTCAAATCGGAGGGCATGCTGTCCGGTCCTCTGGCAGTCTCTATGGGGGTGCCACAGGGTTCAATTCTCGGGCCGACTCTTTTCTCTGTATATATCAATGATGTTGCTCTTGCTGCGGGCGATTCCCTGATCCACCTCTAGGCAGACGACACCATTCTATATACTTCCGGCCCGTCATTGGACAATGTGCTATCTAACCTCCAAACGAGCTTCAATGCCATACAACACTCCTTCCGTGGCCTTCAACTGCTCTTAAACGCTAGTAAAACCAAATGCATGCTTTTCAACCGATCGCTGCCTGCACCCGCATGCCCGACTAGCATCACCACCCTGGATGGTTCCGACCTTGAATATGTGGACATCTATAAGTACCTAGGTGTCTGGCTAGACTGCAAACTCTCCTTCCAGACTCATATCAAACATCTCCAATCGAAAATCAAATCAAGAGTCGGCTTTCTATTCCGCAACAAAGCCTCCTTCACTCACGCCGCCAAGCTTACCCTTGTAAAACTGACTATCCTACCGATCCTCGACTTCGGCGATGTCATCTACAAAATGGCTTCCAACACTCTACTCAGCAAACTGGATGCAGTCTATCACAGTGCCATCCGTTTTGTCACTAAAGCACCTTATACCACCCACCACTGCGACTTGTATGCTCTAGTCGGCTGGCCCTCGCTACATATTCGTCGCCAGACCCACTGGCTCCAGGTCATCTACAAGTCCATGCTAGGTAAAGCTCCGCCTTATCTCAGTTCACTGGTCACGATGGCAACACCCATCCGTAGCACGCGCTCCAGCAGGTGTATCTCACTGATCATCCCTAAAGCCAACACCTCATTTGGCCGCCTTTCGTTCCAGTACTCTGCTGCTTGTGACTGGAACGAACTGCAAAAATCGCTAAAGTTGGAGACTTATCTCCCTCACCAACTTCAAACACCAGCTATCTGAGCAGCTAACCGATCGCTGCAGCTGTACATAGTCTATTGATAAATAGCCCACCCATTTTCACCTACCTCGTTTTTATACTGTTTTTATTTATTTACTTTTCTGGTCTTTTGCACACCAATATCTCTACCTGTACATGACCATCTGATCATTTATCACTCCAGTGTTAATCTGCAAAATTGTAATTATTCGCCTACCTCCTCATGCCTTTTGCACACATTGTATATAGACTCCCCCTTTTTTTCTACTGTGTTATTGACTTGTTAATTGTTTACTCCATGTGTAACTCTGTGTTGTCTGTTCACACTGCTATGCTTTATCTTGGCCAGGTCGCAGTTGCAAATGAGAACTTGTTCTCAACTAGCCTACCTGGTTAAATAAAGGTGAAATAAAAATATATAAAAAAATTTGCTTGACAATCACCGACTGGCACCATTTTGTGACCCCCACAGCCCTAGTTGGAAGCAAGTGATTCTTGGCAAGTGTAATATGCCACCTGTGGTAAGTAGCAGGTGCCTATTGAAAAATAGCAATTGAGCCAGTTTTTAAAAGAGTAACCAGAACATTCTGCACCATTAGTAGTGCAAGAGTGATAATATATTTGACCACATCATGTAGGGTTGTTGTTTATTGACAACACAAGACAATATAGGTAATGACACTCCCCATTGTGGTGACCGGTGCATAGAGCAGCGTAGAGTAGAGCAGCATAGAGCAAAGTCAAGCATCGTCGAGCAGCGTTGAGAACCGCAGAGCCGCGTAGAGTAGAGCAGCATAGAGCAATGTCAAGCATTGTCGAGCAGCGTTGAGGGCAGAGCGGCACAGGGCAGAGCGGCACAGGGCAGAGCGGCACAGGGCAGAGCGGCACAGGGCAGAGCGGCACAGGGCAGAGCGGCACAAAGCAGGGCAGAGCGGCACAGGGCAGAGCGGCACAGAGCAGGGCAGAGCGGCACAAAGCAGAGCGGCACAGGGCAGAGCGGCACAAAGCAGGGCAGAGCGGCACAGGGCAGAGCGGCACAGAGCAGGGCAGAGCGGCACAAAGCAGAGCGGCACAAAGCAGAGCAGCACAGGGCAGAGCGGCACAAAGCAGGGCAGAGCGGCACAGGGCAGAGCGGCACAAAGCAGGGCAGAGCGGCACAGGGCAGAGCGGCACAAAGCAGAGCGGCACAAAGCAGAGCGGCACAGGGCAGAGCGGCACAAAGCAGAGCGGCACAAAGCAGAGCGGCACAGAGCAGGGCAGAGCGGCACAAAGCAGAGCGGCACAAAGCAGGGCAGAGCGGCACAAAGCAGAGCGGCACAAAGCAGGGCAGAGCGGCACAGGGCAGAGCGGCACAAAGCAGGGCAGAGCGGCACAGGGCAGAGCGGCACAAAGCAAAGCAGAGCGGCACAGAGCAGGGCAGAGCGGCACAAAGCAGGGCAGAGCGGCACAGGGCAGAGCGGCACAAAGCAGGGCAGAGCGGCACAGAGCAGGGCAGAGCGGCACAAAGCAGGGCAGAGCGGCACAGGGCAGAGCGGCACAAAGCAGGGCAGAGCGGCACAAAGCAGGGCAGAGCGGCACAGGGCAGAGCGGCACAAAGCAGAGCGGCACAGAGCAGGGCAGAGCGGCACAGAGCAGGGCAGAGCGGCACAAAGCAGGGCAGAGCGGCACAAAGCAGGGCAGAGCGGCACAGGGCAGAGCGGCACAAAGCAGGGCAGAGCGGCACAAAGCAGAGCGGCACAAAGCAGAGCGGCACAAAGCAGAGCGGCACAAAGCAGAGCGGCACAAAGCAGGGCAGAGCGGCACAAAGCAGAGCGGCACAAAGCAGAGCAGAGCGGCACAAAGCAGAGCAGAGCGGCACAAAGCAGGGCAGAGCGGCACAAAGCAGAGCGGCACAAAGCAGGGCAGAGCGGCACAAAGCAGAGCGGCACAAAGCAGAGCAGAGCGGCACAAAGCAGAGCAGAGCGGCACAAAGCAGGGCAGAGCGGCACAAAGCAGAGCGGCACAAAGCAGGGCAGAGCGGCACAAAGCAGAGCAGAGCGGCACAAAGCAGGGCAGAGCGGCACAAAGCAGAGCGGCACAAAGCAGGGCAGAGCGGCACAAAGCAGAGCGGCACAAAGCAGGGCAGAGCGGCACAAAGCAGAGCGGCACAAAGCAGGGCAGAGCGGCACAAAGCAGGGCAGAGCGGCACAAAGCAGAGCGGCACAAAGCAGGGCAGAGCGGCACAAAGCAGAGCGGCACAGGGCAGAGCGGCACAAAGCAGAGCGGCACAAAGCAGGGCAGAGCGGCACAAAGCAGGGCAGAGCGGCACAAAGCGGAGCGGCACAAAGCAGGGCAGAGCGGCATAAAGTACAGTCGTAGAGCAGAGCAGCATAGAACAGACACAGAGATGTCCTTCGATGTACTGATATCAATGTAAGAAAATGTCCTCTAGAATATTCATTGACTTTATAACAGAGGACACCCTAGAATGAGCTCTCCAACATTGCTGCCCAGACAGCTGTCACTGGGCACATTTGGCATTAAGACAGGGCTTAATATGGAATACATGGCAGTCATATCACTGATTGGATTAATGGGGATCAAGTCAAGCCTTAATACTTAGGGCCTTGTCTGATAATAATAGGATGCTGCACACATGAGAATGTTGCACTATTGACAGGAGTGAGTCAACAGGAGGTGAAAGAAGTCCATACAGCCTATGTGTGGATACAGCTCTGCTCAAACTGGACAGTAGAGGTCATAGTTGGAATGGCCATAGATGAACGTTTGGCCGATGATATTCTCTGCAAAATCCATGATTCTGTGGGTGATTTACAAGTCACTGTTAAAGTATATATTTAAATCATTCTCCTGTTTTTCATGTCTGATAAGGTATTTTACATGGATTGAGTTTGTTTGTGGTTCACAAATCAGGCAGGTGGGACTGGGAAGTTTTAGACAGTCACAGACCAGGGGGAAGTCTAGAGGGTTTGGCAATACAGTCCATAGCTGAAGATTTCACTCTCCAACCATTTGGCCCTTCTAGTTCTAGCATTTCATCAAAAAAACAGACACAGACAAACATGCTTAGTTCAAACATCAGAGTTGATGTGGGAGAAAAGAACACTGGTCACCTTTAACAATCATCAGCTTACACCTGGCACACACACACAGCTCTATGCATTTCTCACAATGTGCTACACAACAAAAGCTTTATGGGTGCTATGCTAACCAACTCAAGATGATTAGATATTTCTGAATCCTTTTCATCATGGCCCCTTTTAAACAAGCGGCCCCCGGCTGTCTTTGTCACGCACTACCCTTTGAAGTCTTTAGACGAAGGCGCTCTCATTTTAATCTGTCCCTCATTTTAATCTCCTAATGAACATGATGTGTGCTAATTCCAGGCTAAGGCATGTACTGTGAAGGTGCCTCTGTGTAGGACATGGAGCGAAGGATGAGGAGAAGGGGAGGAGGGAGGGGAGACAGGTGAAGAGGGCCAATAGAGAGGGGGAGGTGGAGACATAACAGACACACAGGAGAAAACAAAAAGCCTTTGAGGTTCCTGAGCACCTCTCCAGTCTGCACTGCCCCCATTCACCCACCTCTCCCTCATCCCGGTGGCTGGGTAGGTCCAGCAGCAGTACCCATAACACACACATTCCACTACTAATCAGGATCGATACGCCATCAATCACATTACAAAACATATTGGATTTGTATTGACATTATAAACATACTAATGCCACTTCCAGCCACCACCAAGGCATTTCCTTTTCTCTTGCTGGAGTGACTCTCAATGTGATTTCTGAACAATGTGTGTGGTGGAGGGTGATTACGATCATAAACAAACTGTGTGTGGTGGGGGGGTTCCTACCATTCATGAGGGCGTAGGTGAGGATCATGACGGAGTTGTTGAGGTGGCGGTTCTCCTCTTTGACCACACGGAGGGTGTCTCTCTTCTCATGCTCCGATGCGTCTCGGGACGTGATGCCAGACGACAGGTAGACGATCACCATGTCTGTGTCTGACAGGAACACACAAGCACAGAGAGATCAGAAACATATCCTTGGTCATAAATCCTTCATCTCACAAATCCTCCACCTCTTGAGTCACATTCATTGCCACATAACTGACAAATCGGCATTCCCTATAGAACCCTCAAACGCAACTGAAAGTCAGTTCCACTGCTTTAATACATTCTTCCCCTCTAATCAGGGACTGATTTAGACCTGGGACTCCAGGTGGGTGATTCCCCTCTAATCAGGGACTGATTTAGACCTGGGACTCCAGGTGGATGCATTTAATTATCAGGTAGAACAGAAACCAGCAGGCTCCGGACCTCGTAGGGTAAGAGTTGAATACCCATGCTATAGAACAAGCCTGTAGCATCAGTGGCCCGTAAGTACTGCATTTCCCATAGTTTCCTGTTCTTACTGGTGAGTTTCCGGGTGACGTTGCTGGTGTTCCTGAGGAGCTGGAAGGCCTTCTGGAAGCCCAGTGCATGCTGGGTAGGGCTGTCGGAGGCCTTGAGGTTGGTGATGAAGGCGCTCATCTTCCTCTTGGTCTCGCTGGTGGCAGGAGACAGGTAGCTCTTATAGCACTGGTCCAGAGAACAGGAGCGGACAGCCTCTGCTGAGGACAGGATCGAGACCTGGTGAAGAGGACATGCACAGACAAGTGGGCATTACATACAAACACAACATAAACAACCACTTTGGAATTGTAATGACGGGGCATATGCACAATCTGTTTTAGCTTCAGAGGGAGAGAAAGGGTGGTTATATCTAGATCGTAGATGGTGTGTCAGGGGTCATGAGTTTCAGAAAGGCTGGGGAATTGGGCTACAAGGAGGGGAGTAAGGGCTGGGTAATCAGAGCAGAGCTCCTCACCTTGTCGTGTTCATCTATAGAGTTGAGGACGACGAGGGCAGCATCTCTGGCAATCTGGAGCTGTATTTCTGTAATGGTCACGCCGTGGTCGATTATCACCACGATGTGTTTGGACTGGGGCCGCACCGCCGTCACGTACACTGGCCTGCGAGGACCCACACGCAGACACGTGATGAGTACACAAGGGCTGTCCCAGACTAAAAAACATCTTGGTCGATTCTTTCCACCAATCGATTGAACAAAAATGTTAAACATGTATTTATCCATATATTGACAGATCCTATGTGTTTTAATCAAATCAACTATTTTTACTGAGCTTGTCTGATGCTTTAAGCACAATGTTTGGTTAAATAATTAAGACACACAAATTATTAGAGGGAATACGACCAGCAATTGATTTGATTGTGCCGGGCTGTGCCCAGAATTGCTGCGCTGTGTAAAAACAAAAAGACAGTGAATGTGTGACAAGCACCCGTTGTCTCTCTCTCCTCCCTACTGTAGCAACCACCACATAACATCAGTGTTTATCTGTCTGTCCATGTTGTTGAAGCTGCAACATAATCACAGCCATTTCTGACTGAAAAGTTCTGTTTCCAAAATCCCTCACCTGTTTAGGAAAAACATTCCCTATTCCCTCAACCCATGCTCTCTTAACGTGGCACGTATGCATCTCATGCATGAGACCAAAGACTTATTCGCACGGGACTAGTATTACTAGAGAACGTTGATTAGTTAATTATAACTCTAAAATGTCCGTTAATCCAGAGGACGAATCGGTCGGGATTAGTTTTTTCCAAACTGCCCCCTGTAAATCTTTGGCAGTTACGACAGAAGCCTAGAGGTTTTTATTCTAGGCGTGAAGATACAGTATTTCAACATGTATCATGGCGACACTAAACCAAAACATCTTTGGTATAGTGTGGCCATAATATTTGAATTGAGGAAGTGTGATCATATTCATTGGGATGTTGTAGTGACCCGCGGTACGTCCTAAATGCTCCCTAGCATTCAGATGTGAGCTAAACAGCGCAATTACACTTGAGATGCATTTAAGACTATAGATGAGAAAACATCCAAACATGTAGGTCAGTTGTATGCTGCTTTGCGATCTATTAACAGCAAGGGTTGCATTAAATAGGCTCAATATGTTTTACTGATGCATTTGGCAATATTCAATAAGTACAAAATATATCAACAAAAGCATTCACTGTGGAAGTTGATGGGCTACATGTAGGCCATCCATATATAGCTTATGCACTTCAAATTTCAATGTATCCAATCAGTTATTGTTTTCTTGCACAAACCGCGAGCAACACCAATTTCTCTCAAAACACAGGGATGTTAATTCGCACGGGACTAGTATTATCAGAGGACAGTGGGTTATTCTGTCTGGAATTGTTGTTCTCCTGTCATGTAAAAATTACTGACAAGGCAGCAGTGGCGACCCGCCATTCAGGATAGGTGGGGCAGACCACCCGCTCAGCTAAAACTATACATTTTATAATTGTTTTGCCTGTTTGCATGTTATTTTAGCATTAATACATGTCACATATCAGTTTACAAACAATGTATAAAAAAAACGACAAAGAAAACGAGTTAATAAAGCTGCATTCAAACATGGTCTCTTTTTTGCTTTTTGAGTAAGGCAGCTCCAAAATGCAGTTGTTTCAGCCCAGCTCAGTGCTTTTTGACTAAGGCAGCTCCAAAATGCAGTTGTTTCAGCCCAGCTCAGTGCTTTTTGAGTAAGGCAGCTCCAAAATGCAGTTGGTTCAGCCTAGCTCCGTGCTTTTTGAGTAAGGCAGCTCCAAAATGCAGTTGTTTCAGCCCAGCTCAGTGCTTTTTGAGTAAGGCAGCTCCAAAATGCAGTTGTTTCAGCCCAGCTCAGTGCTTTTTGACTAAGGCAGCTCCAAAATGCAGTTGTTTCAGCCCAGCTCAGTGCTTTTTGAGTAAGGCAGCTCCAAAATGCAGTTGGTTCAGCCTAGCTCCGTGCTTTTTGAGTAAGGCAGCTCCAAAATGCAGTTGTTTCAGCCCAGCTCAGTGCTTTTGAGTAAGGCAGCTCCAAAATGCAGTTGTTTCAGCCCAGCTCAGTGCTTTTTGAGTAAGGCAGCTCCAAAATGCAGTTGTTTCAGCCCAGCTCAGTGCTTTTTGAGTAAGGCAGCTCCAAAATGCAGTTGTTTCAGCCCAGCTCAGTGCTTTTTGAGTAAGGCAGCTCCAAAATGCAGTTGTTTCAGCCCAGCTCAGTGCTTTTTGAGTAAGGCAGCTCCAAAATGCAGTTGTTTCAGCCCAGCTCAGTGCTTTTTGAGTAAGGCAGCTCCAAAATGCAGATGTTTCAGCCTAGCTCAGTGCTTTCTGTGGTGGTGAGGCACCCAGTGGTAAATACGGAGCGTAGGGGTTGGTAATGTTCTCTAGTTGCGCCGTGATAGGCTCAGTGTTCTGTCACTCATGGGGACACTACATCACCACAAAATCTACAGGTAGAGCTCGAAAATTCTAGCCCCTTGTGTGCTGCCATAGAGTTACAATAGAAGTGCCCTTCCAAGAAGACTCAAGGGCATTGGCCACAGACAAAATGACATCAAATCACGTTACATCTACAGCAGCTTTGATTGGACTGGTCATGTCAACATTATACTTTCAAAATCTTAGCTAGCAGTCATCATCATCATGAATCAAGTCGACAATCAACTGGCAAATCCTTTTCAATCCTTGTCATATGAAGAGAAATTATAGATAAAACGTATCGGTGCTCATTGGTCATTACACAACAAATTGGACATCTCAAATTCAACAATTTGTGGTTTGGAAGTAATCAGTGGCTAACTGCAAGCATTGCAAAGCAATCACTAGCCTGCTATTCAGTGGAGTGAATGTGTGGTCCAAGTTTCTTTTCCAAGCTTAAAAGGATAAACATTCAACATTGGCCATGCTGTCAATCCAGCATGACTTCTGCCACTTTCCAACTCGGAATTCCAAGTTGGGAACTCGGGCCTCTTTCTAGAGCTCCGACCTGAAGATCACTAATGTCATCATGATTTGACCTTGTTTTTTTCCCGAGTTCCCAGTCCAAAAAATTGCAATGTCCGTACTGTGACACACATAAGACAGCCCAACAGGGAGACAGGATGGACAGCGGATCGTCCACGCAGTGGCAGACCACGTGTAACAACACCTGCACAGGATCGGTACATCCGAACATCACAACTGCGGGACAGGTACAGGATGGCAACAACAACTGCCAGAGTTACACCAGGAACGCACAATCCCTACATCAGTGCTTAGACTGTCCGCAATAGGCTGAGAGAGGCTGAACTGAGGGCATGTTGTAAGGCAGGTCCTCAGACATCACGTCGCATATGGGCACAAACCCACCGCCGCTGGACCAGACAGGACTGGCAAAAAGTGCTCTTCTGTGATGAGTCGTGGTTTTGTCTCACCAGTGGTGGTCAGATTCGCGTTTATTATCGACAGACCATGACGGACCCTCCCTCATGTGGTACCCTTCCTGCAGGCTCATCCTGACATGACCCTCCAGCATGACAATGCCACCAGCCATACTGCTCGTTCTGTGTGTGATTTCCTGCAAAAACAGGAATGTCAGTGTTCTGCCATGGCCAGCAAAGAGCCCGGATCTCAATCCCATTGAGCACGTCTGGGTACCTGTTGGATTAGAGGGTGAGGGCTATGGCCATTCCCCCCAGGAATGTCCAGGAACATCTCACAGCAAGAACTGGCAAATCTGGTGCAGTTCATGAAGAGGAGATGCACTGCAGTACTTAATGCAGCTGGTGGCCACACCAGATACTGACTATTACTTTTGATTTTGACCTCCCCTTTGTTCAGGGACACATTATTCAACTTCTGATAGTCACATGTCTGTGGAACTTGTTCAGTTTATGTCTCAGTTGTTGAATCTTGTTATGTTCATACAAATATTTACACATGTTAAGTATGCTGAAAATAAACGCAGTTGACAGTGTGAGGACGTTATTATTTTGCTAAGTTTATGTATACAGTAGCTAAGAAAGTAATACTAGGTCTATGTTGTGTAGTAAGCTGCCTCACCCGGATACATTTTGGTCCCTTTTCTCCCTCATAATTTAGCCTAATGTTCTGACTTAGTGGTGCAATTCTAGCCTATAGACTATTTTAGAAAAATGTAATCATTGAATATTGTAAGAGCTTTCATTTTCTGCTTATATGCCCCCTTCATCTATCCTACGGTTCTGACTTGGTGTACAGGGAGAATACTGTAAAAACAGTCCATGTTCTGAATTAAGTCTCTGTACATTTCAAAAGTGCTGAACAAATAGTTATATCGACTACGTGTCAGAGCTCGCTCATTACTGTCTTAATCGAAAAATTGCAGATTGCCTCAGAAGCTCATTGTCCCGTTATGCCATAGTTTGTACATTTAAATTGACCGTGGATGACTTGTTTAATCAGCTGTGTTTTTTAAGGCAGTAAATGAGGCTGAATAGCCAGGTGGAGAAGTGGTGAGGTTTTGGGACTGCTGTTGGGACTCTGCTGTTGTGACAGCTTTATGAAGGCCCTAACATTTTGTGGGCACCATTCGTTACTGTTATAATCTAATTCATGTATTGTTTAGTGTTGTGTGGTGGCTTTGCTGGCATGCATCTAAAAATAATTTGGGGTTTGCCCCAAAGAGATTTACATGCTAAAATCACCACTGCATGGCAGATTCGGACGGGACTAAAATTACAGATGTGATGTTTTGTTCTCATGGACATAATTACATTACCCGACCTCCCCAAGAAAACATCCTCATCTTGTTGAAAAATAATTTGAAGTTATAAGCGCAGGTCTTATTTTTATTTCACCTTTATTTGCCCAGGTAGGCCAGTTGAGAACAAGTTCTCTATTTACAACTGCGACCTGGCCAAGATAAAGCAAAGCGACAAAAACAACAACACAGAGTTACACATGGGATAAACAAATGTACGTCAATAACACAATAGAAGAGGTATATGTACAGTGTGTGTAAATGTAGTAAGATTAGGGCAATAAATCGACCATAGAGGTGAAAAAATTACAATTTCGCATTAACACTGGAGTGATAGTTGTGCAGAAGATGAATGTGCAAGTAGAGATACTGGGGTGCAAAAAAGCTACCAAAAAAATAACATTATGGGGATAAGGTGGGCTATTTACAGATGGGCTATGTACAGCTGCAGCGATTGGTTAGCTGCTTGGATAGCAGATGTTTAAAGTTTGCGAGGGAAATAAAAGTCTCCAACTTCAGCGATTTTTGCAATTCGTTCCAGTCACAGGCAGCAGAGAACTGGAAGGAAATGCGGCCGAATGAGGTGTTGGCTTTGGGGGTGATCAGTGAGATATACCTGCTGGAGAGCGTGCTACGGGTGGGTGTTGTTATCGTGACCAGTGGACTGAGATAAGGCAGAGTTTTACCTAGCATGGACTTATAGATGACCTGGAGCCAGTGGGTCTAGCGACGAATATGTAGCAAGAGCCACCCGACTAGAGCATACAGGTTGCAGTGGTGGGTGGTATACGGTGTTTTAGTAACAAAATGGATGGCACTATGATAAACTGCATCTAGTTTGCTGAGTAGTCTTGGAAGCTATTTTGTAGATGACATCACCGAAGTCAAGGATCGGTAGGATAGTGAGTTTCACTAGGGCAAGTTTGGCGGCGTGAGTGAAGGAGGCTTTGTTGCCAAATAGAAAGCAGATTCTAGATTTGATATCGGATTGGAGATGTTTAATATGGAAGCTGGAAGGAGAATTTACAGTCTAGCCAGACAGCAAGGTATTTATAGATGTCCACATATTCTAAGTCGGAACTGTCCAGGGTGGTGATGCTAGTCGGGCGGGCGGGTGCGGGCAGCGAACGGTTGAAAAGCATGCATTTGGTTTTACTAGCATTTAAGAGCAGTTGGAGGCCACGGAAGGAGTGTTGTATGGCATTGAAGCTCGTTTGGAGGTTAGATAGCACAGTGTCCAAGTAAGGGCCAGAAGTATACAGAATGGTGTCGTCTGAGTAGAGGTGGATCATGGAATCGCCCGCAGCAAGAGCAGCATCCTTAATATATACTGAGAAAAGAGTCGGCCCGAGAATTGAACCATGTGGTACCCCCATAGAGACTGCCAGAGGACCGGACAACATGCCCTCCGATTTGACACACTGAACTCGATCTGCAAAGTAGTTGGTGAACCAGGCAAGGCAGTCCTTAGAAAAACCGAGGCTATTGAGTCTGCCGATAAGAATATGGTGCTTGACAGAGTCGAAAGCCTTGGCCAGGTCGATAAAGACGGCTGCAGAGTACCATCTTTTATCAATGGTGGTTATATGATATCGTTTAGTACCTTGAGGTGCACCCGTGTCCGGTTCGGAAACCGGATTGCACAGCGGAGAAGGTAGATAATATAGATAAGTCTCCAGCTTAAGCAATTTTTGCAATTCGTTCCAGTCATTGGCAGCAGAGATCTGGAAGGAAAGGCGGCCAAAGGTTGGCTTTGTTATCACCAGTGAAATATACCTGCTGGAGCACGTGATACGGTGACCAGTGAGCTGAGAAGGTGGGGCTTTACCTAGCAAAGACTTATAGATGACCTGGAGCCAGTGGGTTTGGCGACGAATATGTAGTGTAGGCCAGCCAACGAGAGCATACAGGTCGCAGTGGCGGGTTGTATATGGGCGCTTTGATGCCAAAATGGATGGCACTGTGATAGACTACATCCAATTTTCTGAGTAGAGTGTTGGAGGCTATTTTGTAAATGACATCGCCGAAGATGAGTATCGGTAGGATTCTAGATTTAATTTTGGATTGGAGATGCTTACTGTGAGTCTGGAAAGAGAGTTTACAGTCTAACCAGACACCTAGGTATTTATAGTTACATATTCTAAGTCAGAACCGTCCAGAGTAGTAATGCAATTAGGGCATACAGCGGGGCAAAAAAGTATTTAGTCAGCCACCAATTGTGCAAGTTCTCCTACTTAAAAAGATGAGAGAGGCCTGTAATTTTCATCATAGGTACACTTCAACTATGACAGACAAAAGGAGAGGGAAAAAATCCAGAAAATCACATTGTAGGATTTCTAATGAATTTATTTGCAAATTATGGTGGAAAATAAGTATTTGGTCACCTACAAACAAGCAAGATTCCTGGCTCTCACAGACCTGTAACTTCTTCTTTAAGAGGCTCCGCTGTCCTCCACTCATTACATGTATTAATGGCACCTGTTTGAACTTGTTATCATTATAAAAGACACCTGTCCACAACCTCAAACAGTCACACTCCAAACTCCACTATGGCCAAGACCAAAGAGCTGTCAAAGGACACCAGAAACAAAATTGTAGACCTGCACCAGGCTGGGAAGACTGAATCTGCAATAGGTAAGCAGCTTGGTTTGAAGAAATCAACTGGGAGCAATTATTAGGAAATGGAAGACATACAAGACCACTGAGACTCTCCCTCGATCTGGGGCTCCACGCAAGATCTCACCCCGTGGGGTCAAAATGATAACAAGAACGGTGAGCAAAAATCCCAGAACCACACGAGGGGACCTAGTGAATGACCTCCAGAGAGCTGGGACCAAAGTAACAAAGCCTACCATCAGTAACACACTACGCCGCCAGGGACTCAAATCGTGCAGTTCCAGATGTGTCCCCCTGCTTAAGCCAGTACATGTCCAGGCCCGTCTAAAGTTTGCTCGAGAGCATTTGGATGATCCAGAAGAAGATTGGGAGAATGTCATATGGTCAGATGAAACCAAAATATAACTTTTTGGTAAAAACTCAACTCGTCGTGTTTGGAGGACAAAGAATGCTGAGTTGCATCCAAAGAACACCATACCTACTGTGAAGCATGGGGGTGGAAACATCATGCTTTGGGGCTGTTTTTCTGCAAAGTGACCAGGACGACTGATCCGTGTAAAGAAAAGAGTGAATGGGGCCATGTATCGTGAGATTTTGAGTGAAAACCTCCTTCCATCAGCAAGGGCATTGAAGATGAAACGTGGCTGGGTCTTTCAGCATGACAATGATCCCAAACACACCGCCCGGGCAACAAAGGAGTGGCTTCGTAAGAAGCATTTGAAGGTCCTGGAGTGGCCTAGCCAGTCTCCAGATCTCAACCCCATAGAAAATCTTTGGAGGGAGTTGAAAGTCCGTGTTGCCCAGCAACAGCCCCAAAACATCAGTGCTCTAGAGAAGATCTGCATGGAGGAATGAGCCAAAATACCAGCAAGTGTGTGAAAACCTTGTGAAGACTTACAGAAATGTTTGACCTCTGTCATTGCCAACAAAGGGTATATAACAAAGTATTGAGATAAACTTTTGTTATTGACCAAATACTTATGTTCCACCATAATTTGCAAATAAATTATTTTTTTAAATCCTACAATGTGATTTTCTGGATTTTTTCCCTCGTTTTGTCTGTCATAGTTGAAGTGTACCTATGATGAAAATTAAAGGCCTCTCATCTTTTTAAGTGGGAGAACTTGCACAATTGGTGGCTGACTAAATTATTTATATATATATATATATATATATTTATATATATATAGTGGGGCAAAAAAGTATTTAGTCAGCCACCAATTGTGCAAGTGGCCGTGCTGCTGCTCCAGTTTCAACTGTTCTGCCCGCGGCTATGGAATCCTGACCTGTTCACCGGCCATGCTACCTGTCCCAGACCTGCTGTTTTCAACTCTCTAGTGACAGCATTTAATCCTGAGGTGCTGACCTGTACCCTCGACAACCACTGTGATTAGTATTATTTGATCTTGCTGTCATCTATGGACATTTGATTGCTTACAGTTTGCGGTTTTAGGCTGGGTTTCTGTACAGCACTTTGTGATATCAGCTGATGTAAGAACAGCTTTATAAGTACATTTGATTGGTTGATGACTTATGTAACAATAATTTCTCCATTCTTGCCCATGCGTTTAGGACTAGTTGATTGTACTGTTAATCTAGGTCATGGTGTGTGATTGTATTGCTGGTCTGGAAGTGTAACATTTTAGTAATTTAGTTGTACTGTACCTGCTGCGGTGCTCGTAGTTGCCCTTGCAGCGGAACTTGTGGGCGGGGAACACAGTGAAGATGCCCTCCTCTGAGCTGAAGTACTGCCACTTGATGCCCGGGTTAGACTTCAGGTTATCTGCCAACACTACAGAGGAGAGGATGAGACATGTCAGAAACCGTAGGTAGGATTAATATTAGAGAGAGAGGGCGAGTAAGCAAGAGCAACAGAGCGAGAGAGGTAGGGTTGATACCGTTGAAATTCTGAGGGATTCTGGGTGATGAAGTATTATGAAACACAGAGAGTGTTCTGTGCTCTCAGACACCTGTCAGACACCTGTCAGACACCTGTCAGACACCTGCCAGACACCTGTCAGAGCGAGACTTTAAAAGGGTTAACCTAGTCTCCTCTAGTCTGTGTGTGAAGCGTGAGAGTGAGCTTGCATGAGAATAATACTAATGTAAGGCCTGGCATAAAATCCCATTCCCTATATGACTGTGTCAGACTGGATGTCAGATTAAACTGTTCATTCTGCTGTATTACTAACATGGTTCTAATCGTTTCACTTAAGTGTAACTGTGGGCTCTTAGTTGGCCTAATGTTGTCAACGGCACACTGTACATCTACACTACATGACCAAAGGTATGTGGACACCTGCTTGTCGAACATCTCATTCCAGAATCATATGCACTAACATGGAGTTGGTCCCTACTTTGCTGATTTAACAGCCTCCATTCCTCTGGCAAGGCTTTCAACTAGATGTTGGAACATTGCTGCAACATTGCTTCAATTAGTGAGGTCGGGTACTGATGACAAACAATTTCTGTATGCACCTCGCTTTGTGCATGGGGGCATTGTCATACTGAAACAGGAAAGGGTTTTACTGAAACAGGAAAAGGTTTTCCCCAAACTGTTGCCACAAAGTTGGAAGCACAGAATCGTCTAGAATGTCATTGTATACTGTAGTGTTAACATTTTCCTTCACTGGAAATAAAAACAGTCCAAGACAATTCTTCCTTCTCCACCAACCTTTACAGTCGGTACTATGCATTGGGGCAGGTAGCGTTCTCTGGGCAGCCGCTAAACCAAAATTTGTCCGTCAGACTGCCAGATGGTGACGCGTGATTCATCACTCCAGAGAACATGTTTCCACTTCTTCATAGTCCAATGGCGGCGAGTTTTACACCACTCCAGTCAACGCTTGGCATCGCACATGATCTTAGGCTTGTGTGCGACTTCTCAGCCATGGAAACCCATTTCATGAAGCTCCTGTTTTATCTATGGAGATGTTTGTGTGCTCAATTTGTTTTATACCTGTCAGCAACAGGTGTGGCTGAAATAGCCACATCCACTCATTTGAAGGGGTGTACACAAACTTTTGTATAAATAGTGTATTTTAATAAGTCTCAACTTAAGCCAAACTTTCTCAGAGTATCAACAAAAATGTGACTTTGAAGAGAAGTTTCTTGTTTACTGGTTTGTTATATTACTGCATTGCAGGCTGATCAAGCAGCAGCATCTGCCAGGGAACAGGAGCAAATTAGCTGCCTAAACAAACAGACTTTTATTGGGTCAGAGAAGTCAAGAGAATCTTCAGAGAGATCAGATCACAAACCCTGCAGCTTCCTGTCTGGCGGAGCACAACAACAGAGGAACACAAACAGCCATTGACATGAAACAGACAAAAGAGAGGGGAGCAATACAAAAGAGGAACACAAACAGCCATTGACATGAAACAGACATTTTCTGAAAAAAATAGCACATCCCTATAGGTGGTCCAGGTAGGTCATGACAGAGCACAAGTGGGGGGGGGTTCTCCGTTGCTCCTGTATTGGTCCTCAAGCAAGGGGGGTGTCTGATGACATCACAGATTCCCATCAGACAAGCTCCTAGAATGATCTTTTCCTTGACGTCTAAAAAAACATAGTTTGCTCAAAAAGTATTTGTTTACCCGTCAGTCTGTGTACTCTACTGTATTTATACTACACTTTATTACCCCACTGCCCACATGCTGACCCAATTTCCTCACTATTTCCTAACACAATACCCAACATTGAACTACAAACCAGCAGCCCTATATAGACCAACACTACAACATGAACACAGTACCCTATATAGACCAACACTACAACATGAACACAGTACCCTATATAGACCAACACTACAACATGAACACAGTACCCTATATAGACCAACACTACAACAACATGAACACAGTACCCTATATAGACCAACACTACAACATGAACACAGTACCCTATATAGACCAACACTACAACATGAACACAGTACCCTATATAGACCAACACTACAACATGAACACAGTACCCTATATAGACCAACACTACAACATGAACACAGTACCCTATATAGACCAACACTACAACATGAACACAGTACCCTATATAGACCAACACTACAACAACATGAACACAGTACCCTATATAGACCAACACTACAACATGAACACAGTACCCTCATAAACCAACACTACAACATGGTGGGGATATGGGCTACTTAGTGGCACGTTTGTATTTCATATTGAGTTGAGGCACACTAGCTTGCCATACATAATAAGCACTCTCAGCCAGTCCATCCATTTCCATCTAGTATTAAAAAGGAATCTCTGGACATGTAAACAGGCTAACAGAGTCTGTATATATCTACTAGGTTTCAGCCCTTAATCCTGCCACTAATGTATAGAAAACACTAGAACCATATAGATGACTGGCTGAAGTGCCACTGTAAAGTGCCACTCTAAAGGCATCCGCATGTTTCACAGCCAAAACACTTCGGAAGAGTTTTGTGATGTTTTTGTTCATTTTGGATTTCGGTGAAGGATTTTCAGCTGTTTGGGCACACATTTCTTGGGGAGAGGCAAGCCCAAGTCAGTAGCCAAAGTCTGCGCCCCTTCGTCTGTGATTGGTCAACAGTAAGGATTCTTTAATGAAGTCTGTTGTCATTCAACTAGAGACTACTCATTTTCATGAACATTATTAATAAACATTGCACATACCATCTTAGTTAGATGTAAATTTCCACGGCTAAGATCTTCTCAGCAAAAACGTCTAAATTAATGACAGATTTCTTGAATTATCTTAGATTAATTCTGACTATTTTTGGAAGTGTATACTGGCTATGGCATCTCAAAATGGACAATAAATACTATTTCTGCTTTTTTCTTGTTTTTCAAGCGAAGGTCTTTTAATAAGGGAGTATGTGAGCACACTCGTTAGGCCGCCGATTGAACTGAAGTAAGCTGACGCCTTAGCCGTAACCCCCTCCCCAAACATCTGCTAAATGCTATATATTATTAAAGCAAAAATAGATTTTTAAAAAGTAGGGAAAGAGGAAAGAAAACAGAAAGGAGATGACAGGAGGAAAACAGAAAGGAGGAAAACAGAAAGGAGATGACAGAAGGATGAAAACAGAAAGGAGATGACAGAAGGAGAAAAACAGAAAGGATGAAAACAGAAAGGAGGAAAACAGAAAGGATGACAGAAAGGAGGAAAACAGAAAGGATGACAGAAGGAGGAAAACAGAAAGGAGGAAAACAGAAAGGAGGAAAACAGAAAGGAGGAAAACAGAAAGGATGACAGAAAGGAGGAAAACAGAAAGGAGGAAAACAGAAAGGAGGAAAACAGAAAGGAGGAAAACAGAAAGGATGACAGAAGGAGGAAAACAGAAAGGAGATGACAGAAGGAGGAAAACAGAAAGGAGATGACAGAAAGGAGGAAAACAGAAAGGAGATGACAGAAGGAGATGACAGAAGGAGGAAAACAGAAAGGAGATGACGGAAGGAGATGACAGAAGGAGGAAAACAGAAAGGAGATGCCAGAAGGAGGAAAACAGAAAGGAGATGCCAGAAGGAGGAAAACAGAAAGGAGATGACAGAAGGAGGAAAACAGAAAGGAGATGACAGAAGGAGGAAAACAGAAAGGAGATGACAGAAAGGAGGAAAACAGAAAGGAGATGACAGAAGGAGGAAAACAGAAGGAGGAAAACAGAAAGGAGATGACAGAAAGGAGGAAAACAGAAAGGAGGAAAACAGAAAGGAGGAAAACAGAAAGGAGGAAAACAGAAAGGAGATGACAGAAAGGAGATGACAGAAAGGAGATGACAGAAAGGAGATGACAGAAAGGATGAAAACAGAAGGAGTAAAACAGAAAGGAGGAAAACAGAAAGGAGATGACAGAAGGAGGAAAACAGAAAGGAGATGACAGAAGGAGGAAAACAGAAGGAGGAAAACAGAAAGGAGATGACAGGAGGAAAACAGAAAGGAGGAAAACAGAAGGAGGAAAACAGAAACCTTTATAGGCAAGTCAGTTAAGAACATATTCTTATTTTCAATGACGGCCTGGGAACAGTGGGTTAACTGCCTGTTCAGGGGCAGAACGACAGATTTGTCCCTTGTCAGCTCGGGGGTTTGAACTCGCAACCTTCCGGTTACTAGTCCAACGCTCTAACCAATAGGCTACGCTGCCGAAAGGAGATGAAAGAAGGAAAACAGAAAGGAGATGACAGGAGGAAAACAGAAAGGAGATGACAGAAGGAGGAAAACAGAAAGGAGATGACAGAAATGAGGAAAACAGAAGGAGATGACAGAAAGGAGATGACAGAAGGAGGAAAACAGAAAGGAGAAGACAGAAAGGAGGGAAACAGAAGGAGGAAAACAGAAGGAGGAAAACAGAAGGAGGAAAACAGAAAGGAGATGACAGAAGGAGGAAAACAGAAGGAGGAAAACAGAAAGGAGATGACAGGAGGGAAACAGAAAGGAGGAAAACAGAAGGAGGAAAACAGAAAGGAGATGACAGAAGGAGGAAAACAGAAAGGAGACGACAGAAAGGAGGAAAACAGAAAGGAGATGACAGAAGGAGGAAATGACAGAAGGAGATGACAGAAGGAGGAAAACAGAAAGGATGACAGAAAGGATGACAGAAGGAGGAAAACAGAAAGGATGACAGAAGGAGGAAAACAGAAATGAGGAAAACAGAAAGGAGATGACAGAAATGAGGAAAACAGAAAGGAGATGACAGAAATGAGGAAAACAGAAAGGAGATGACAGAAATGAGGAAAACAGAAAGGAGATGACAGAAATGAGGAAAACAGAAAGGAGATGACAGAAAGGAGGAAAACAGAAAGGAGATGACAGAAATGAGGAAAACAGAAAGGAGATGACAGAAGGAGGAAAACAGAAAGGAGATGACAGAAGGAGGAAAACAGAAAGGAGATGACAGAAAGGAGATGACAGAAATGAGGAAAACAGAAAGGAGATGACAGAAATGAGGAAAACAGAAAGGAGATGACAGAAATGAGGAAAACAGAAAGGAGATGACAGAAGGAGGAAAACAGAAAGGAGATGACAGAAGGAGGAAAACAGAAAGGAGATGACAGAAAGGAGATGACAGAAATGAGGAAAACAGAAAGGAGATGACAGAAGGAGGAAAACAGAAAGGAGATGACAGGAGGAGGAAAACAGAAAGGATGACAGAAAAGAGGAAAACAGAAAGGAGACGACAGAAGGAGGAAAAAGAAAGGAGATGACGGAAAGGAGGAAATGACAGAAGGAGGAAATGACAGAAGGAGGAAATGACAGAAGGAGGAAATGACAGAAGGAGGAAATGACAGAAGGAGATGACAGAAAGGAGGAAAACAGAAAGGAGATGACGGAAGGAGGAAAACAGAAGGAGGAAAACAGAAAGGAGATGACAGAAAGGAGGAAAACAGAAAGGAGGAAAACAGAAAGGAGGAAGACAGAAAGGAGATGACAGAAAGGAGATGACAGAAAGGAGATGACAGAAAGGATGAAAACAGAAGGAGTAAAACAGAAAGGAGGAAAACAGAAAGGAGATGACAGAAGGAGGAAAACAGAAAGGAGATGACAGAAGGAGGAAAACAGAAGGAGGAAAACAGAAAGGAGATGACAGAAAGGAGGAAAACAGAAAGGAGGAAAACAGAAAGGAGGAAAACAGAAACCTTTATAGGCAAGTCAGTTAAGAACATATTCTTATTTTCAATGACGGCCTGGGAACAGTGGGTTAACTGCCTGTTCAGGGGCAGAACGACAGATTTGTCCCTTGTCAGCTCGGGGGTTTGAACTCGCAACCTTCCGGTTACTAGTCCAACGCTCTAACCAATAGGCTACGCTGCCGAAAGGAGATGAAAGAAGGAAAACAGAAAGGAGATGACAGGAGGAAAACAGAAAGGAGATGACAGAAGGAGGAAAACAGAAAGGAGATGACAGAAATGAGGAAAACAGATGGGAGATGACAGAAAGGAGATGACAGAAGGAGGAAAACAGAAAGGAGATGACAGAAAGGATGAAAACAGAAAGGATGAAAAAAGAAAGGAGGAAAACAGAAAGGAGAAGACAGAAAGGAGGGAAACAGAAGGAGGAAAACAGAAAGGAGATGACAGGAGGGAAACAGAAAGGAGGAAAACAGAAGGAGGAAAACAGAAAGGACGACAGAAAAGAGGAAAACAGAAAGGAGACGACAGAAGGAGGAAATGACAGAAGGAGATGACAGAAGGAGGAAAACAGAAAGGATGACAGAAAGGATGACAGAAGGAGGAAAACAGAAAGGATGACAGAAGGAGGAAAACAGAAATGAGGAAAACAGAAAGGAGATGACAGAAATGAGGAAAACAGAAAGGAGATGACAGAAATGAGGAAAACAGAAAGGAGATGACAGAAATGAGGAAAACAGAAAGGAGATGACAGAAATGAGGAAAACAGAAAGGAGATGACAGAAATGAGGAAAACAGAAAGGAGATGACAGAAATGAGGAAAACAGAAAGGAGATGACAGAAATGAGGAAAACAGAAAGGAGATGACAGAAAACAGAAAGGAGAAAACAGAAAGGAGATGACAGAAGGAGGAAAACAGAAAGGAGATGACAGAAAGGAGATGACAGAAATGAGGAAAACAGAAAGGAGATGACAGAAATGAGGAAAACAGAAAGGAGATGACAGAAATGAGGAAAACAGAAAGGAGATGACAGAAGGAGGAAAACAGAAAGGAGATGACAGAAGGAGGAAAACAGAAAGGAGATGACAGAAGGAGGAAAACAGAAAGGAGATGACAGGAGGAAAACAGAAAGGAGATGACAGGAGGAGGAAAACAGAAAGGAGACGACAGGAGGAGGACAAAGAAAGGAGATGACGGAAAGGAGGAAATGACAGAAGGAGGAAATGACAGAAGGAGGAAATGACAGAAGGAGGAAATGACAGAAGGAGGAAATGACAGAAGGAGATGACAGAAGGAGATGACAGAAGGAGGAAAACAGAAAGGAGGAAAACAGAAAGGAGATGACAAAGGAGGAAAACAGAAAGGATGACAGAAAGGATGACAGAAGGAGGAAAACAGAAAGGATGACAGAAAGGATGACAGAAGGAGGAAAACAGAAAGGATGACAGAAGGAGGAAAACAGAAAGGAGATGACAGGAGGAAAACAGAAATGAGGAAAACAGAAAGGAGATGACAGAAATGAGGAAAACAGAAATGAGGAAAACAGAAAGGAGATGACAGAAATGAGGAAAACAGAAAGGAGATGACAGAAATGAGGAAAACAGAAAGGAGATGACAGAAATGAGGAAAACAGAAAGGAGATGACAGAAATGAGGAAAACAGAAAGGAGATGACAGAAGGAGGAAAACAGAAAGGAGATGACAGAAGGAAAACAGAAAGGAGATGACAGACAGGAGGAAAACAGAAAGGATGAAAACAGAAAGGAGATGACAGAAATGAGGAAAACAGAAAGGAGATGACAGAAGGAGGAAAACAGAAAGGAGATGACAGAAGGAGGAAAACAGAAAGGAGATGACAGGAGGAGGAAAACAGAAAGGAGATGACAGAAAGGAGGAAAACAGAAAGAATGACAGAAAAGAGGAAAACAGAAAGGAGATGACAGACAGGAGGAAAACAGAAAGGATGAAAACAGAAAGGATGAAAACAGAAAGGAGATGACAGAAATGAGGAAAACAGAAAGGAGATGACAGAAGGAGGAAAACAGAAAGGAGATGACAGAAGGAGGAAAACAGAAAGGAGATGACAGAAGGAGGAAAACAGAAAGGAGATGACAGGAGGAGGAAAACAGAAAGGAGATGACAGAAAGGAGGAAAACAGAAAGGATGACAGAAAAGAGGAAAACAGAAAGGAGACGACAGAAGGAGGAAAAAGAAAGGAGATGACAGGAGGAAAAAGAAAGGAGATGACAGAAAGGAGGAAATGACAGGAGGAAATGACAGAAGGAGGAAATGACAGAAGGAGGAAATGACAGAAGGAGGAAATGACAGAAGGAGGAAATGACAGAAGGAGATGACAGAAGGAGATGACAGAAAGGAGGAAAACAGAAAGGAGGAAAACAGAAAGGAGGAAAACAGAAAGGAGATGACAGACAGGAGGAAAACAGAAAGGAGATGACAGACAGGAGGAAAACAGAAAGGATGAAAACAGAAAGGAGATGACAGAAATGAGGAAAACAGAAAGGAGATGACAGAAGGAGGAAAACAGAAAGGAGATGACAGAAGGAGGAAAACAGAAAGGAGATGACAGAAGGAGGAAAACAGAAAGGAGATGACAGAAAGGAGGAAAACAGAAAGGAGATGACAGAAAGGAGGAAAACAGAAAGAATGACAGAAAAGAGGAAAACAGAAAGGAGATGACAGACAGGAGGAAAACAGAAAGGATGAAAACAGAAAGGATGAAAACAGAAAGGAGATGACAGAAATGAGGAAAACAGAAAGGAGATGACAGAAGGAGGAAAACAGAAAGGAGATGACAGAAGGAGGAAAACAGAAAGGAGATGACAGAAGGAGGAAAACAGAAAGGAGATGACAGAAGGAGGAAAACAGAAAGGAGATGACAGGAGGAGGAAAACAGAAAGGAGATGACAGAAAGGAGGAAAACAGAAAGGATGACAGAAAAGAGGAAAACAGAAAGGAGATGACAGAAGGAGGAAAAAGAAAGGAGATGACAGGAGGAAAAAGAAAGGAGATGACAGAAAGGAGGAAATGACAGAAGGAGGAAATGACAGAAGGAGGAAATGACAGGAGGAAATGACAGAAGGAGGAAATGACAGAAGGAGATGACAGAAGGAGATGACAGAAAGGAGGAAAACAGAAAGGAGGAAAACAGAAAGGAGGAAAACAGAAAGGAGATGACAGAAGGAGGAAAACAGAAAGGAGATGACAGAAGGAGGAAAACAGAAAGGATGAAAACAGAAAGGAGATGACAGAAATGAGGAAAACAGAAAGGAGATGACAGAAGGAGGAAAACAGAAAGGAGATGACAGAAGGAGGAAAACAGAAAGGAGATGACAGAAGGAGGAAAACAGAAAGGAGGAAAACAGAAAGGAGATGACAGAAATGAGGAAAACAGAAAGGAGATGACAGAAATGAGGAAAACAGAAAGGAGATGACAAAATTGAGGAAAACAGAAAGGAGATGACAGAAGGAGGAAAACAGAAAGGAGATGACAGAAGGAGGAAAACAGAAAGGAGATGACAGAAGGAGGAAAACAGAAAGGAGATGACAGAAGGAGGAAAACAGAAAGGAGATGACAGAAGGAGGAAAACAGAAAGGAGATGACAGAAGGAGGAAAACAGAAAGGAGATGACAGAAGGAGGAAAACAGAAAGGAGATGACAGACAGGAGGAAAACAGAAAGGAGATGACAGAAAGGAGGAAAACAGAAAGGAGATGACAGAAATGAGGAAAACAGAAAGGAGATGACAGAAATGAGGAAAACAGAAAGGAGATGACAGAAATGAAGAAAACAGAAAGGAGATGACAGAAGGAGGAAAACAGAAAGGAGATGACAGAAGGAGGAAAACAGAAAGGAGATGACAGAAGGAGGAAAACAGAAAGGAGATGACAGAAGGAGGAAAACAGAAAGGAGATGACAGAAGGAGGAAAACAGAAAGGAGATGACAGACAGGAGGAAAACAGAAAGGATGAAAACAGAAAGGAGATGACAGAAATGAGGAAAACAGAAAGGAGATGACAGAAGGAGGAAAACAGAAAGGAGATAACAGAAAGGAGATGACAGAAGGAGGAAAACAGAAAGGAGATGACAGAAGGAGGAAAACAGAAAGGAGATGAGGAGGAAAACAGAAGGAGGAAAACAGGAAAGGAGATGACAGAAGGAGGAAAACAGAAAGGAGATGACAGAACGAGGAAAACAGAAAGGAGAAGGCAGAAAGTAAGGAAAACAGAAAGGAGATGACAGAAAGGAGGATGACAGAAAGGAGGATGACAGAAAGGAGATGACAGAAAGGAGATGACAGAAAGGAGATGACAGAAAACAGAAAGGAGATGAGGAGGCAAACAGAAGGAGGAAAACAGAAAGGAGATGACAGAAGGAAGGAAAACAGAAAGGAGATGACAGAAGGAAGGAAAACAGAAAGGAGATGACAGAAGGAAGGAAAACAGAAAGGAGATGACAGAAGGAAGGAAAACAGAAGGAGATGACAGAAGGAAGGAAAACAGAAAGGAGATGACAGAAGGAGGAAAACAGAAGGAGGAAAACAGAAAGGAGATGACAGAAAGGAGGATGACAGAAAGGAGATGACAGAAAGGAGATGACAGAAAGGAGATGACAGAAAGGAGGAAAACAGAAAGAAGGAGGAAGACAGAAAGGAGATGAGGAGGCAAACAGAAGGAGGAAAACAGGAAAGGAGATGACAGAAGGAAGGAAAACAGAAAGGAGATGACAGAAGGAAGGAAAACAGAAAGGAGATGACAGAAGGAAGGAAAACAGAAAGGAGATGACAGAAGGAGGAAACCAGAAAGGAGATGACAGAAGGAGGAAAACAGAAAGGAGAAGACAGAAAGGAGAAGACAGAAGGAGGAAAACAGAAAGGAGATGACAGAAGGAAGGAAAACAGAAGGGAGATGACAGAAGGAAGGAAAACAGAAGGAGATGACAGAAGGAAGGAAAACAGAAGGGAGATGACAGAAGGAAGGAAAACAGAAGGGAGATGACAGAAGGAGGAAAACAGAAGGAGGAAAACAGGAAAGGAGATGACAGAAGGAGGAAAACAGAAAGGAGAAGACAGAAAGGAGAAGACAGAAGGAGGAAAACAGAAAGGAGATGACAGAAGGAAGGAAAACAGAAGGGAGATGACAGAAGGAAGGAAAACAGAAGGGAGATGACAGAAGGAAGGAAAACAGAAGGGAGATGACAGAAGGAGGAAAACAGAAGGAGGAAAACAGAAAGGAGAAAACAGAAGGAGGAAAACAGAAAGGAGAAGGAAAACAGAAAGAAAGGAAAACAGAAAGGAGATGACAGAAAGGAGAAGACAGAAAGGAGAAGACAGAAAGGAAGGAAAACAGAAAGGAGATGAGGAGGAAAACAGAAGGAGGAAAACAGGAAAGGAGAAGACAGAAGGAGGAAAACAGAAAGGAGATGACAGAAGGAAGGAAAACAGAAGGGAGATGACAGAAGGAAGGAAAACAGAAAGGAGATGACAGAAAGGAGGATGACAGAAAGGAGGATGACAGAAAGGAGATGACAGAAAGGAGATGACAGAAATGAGGAAAACAGAAAGGAGATGACAGAAGGAGGAAAACAGAAAGGAGATAACAGAAAGGAGATGACAGAAGGAGGAAAACAGAAAGGAGATGACAGAAGGAGGAAAACAGAAAGGAGATGAGGAGGAAAACAGAAGGAGGAAAACAGGAAAGGAGATGACAGAAGGAGGAAAACAGAAAGGAGATGACAGAACGAGGAAAACAGAAAGGAGAAGGCAGAAAGTAAGGAAAACAGAAAGGAGATGACAGAAAGGAGGATGACAGAAAGGAGGATGACAGAAAGGAGATGACAGAAAGGAGATGACAGAAAGGAGGAAAACAGAAAGGAGATGAGGAGGCAAACAGAAGGAGGAAAACAGGAAAGGAGATGACAGAAGGAAGGAAAACAGAAAGGAGATGACAGAAGGAAGGAAAACAGAAAGGAGATGACAGAAGGAAGGAAAACAGAAAGGAGATGACAGAAGGAAGGAAAACAGAAGGGAGATGACAGAAGGAAGGAAAACAGAAGGGAGATGACAGAAGGAGGAAAACAGAAGGAGGAAAACAGGAAAGGAGATGACAGAAAGGAGGATGACAGAAAGGAGATGACAGAAAGGAGATGACAGAAAGGAGATGACAGAAAGGAGGAAAACAGAAAGAAGGAGGAAAACAGAAAGGAGATGAGGAGGCAAACAGAAGGAGGAAAACAGGAAAGGAGATGACAGAAGGAAGGAAAACAGAAAGGAGATGACAGAAGGAAGGAAAACAGAAGGGAGATGACAGAAGGAAGGAAAACAGAAGGGAGATGACAGAAAGAGGAAACCAGAAAGGAGATGACAGAAGGAGGAAAACAGAAAGGAGAAGACAGAAAGGAGAAGACAGAAGGAGGAAAACAGAAAGGAGATGACAGAAGGAAGGAAAACAGAAGGGAGATGACAGAAGGAAGGAAAACAGAAGGGAGATGACAGAAGGAAGGAAAACAGAAAGGAGATGACAGAAGGAGGAAAACAGAAGGAGGAAAACAGGAAAGGAGATGACAGAAGGAGGAAAACAGAAAGGAGAAGACAGAAAGGAGAAGACAGAAGGAGGAAAACAGAAAGGAGATGACAGAAGGAAGGAAAACAGAAGGGAGATGACAGAAGGAAGGAAAACAGAAGGGAGATGACAGAAGGAAGGAAAACAGAAGGGAGATGACAGAAGGAAGGAAAACAGAAGGGAGATGACAGAAGGAGGAAAACAGAAGGAGGAAAACAGGAAAGGAGATGACAGAAGGAGGAAAACAGAAAGGAGAAGACAGAAAGGAAGGAAAACAGAAAGGAGAAGACAGAAAGGAGAAGACAGAAAGGAAGGAAAACAGAAAGGAGATGAGGAGGAAAACAGAAGGAGGAAAACAGGAAAGGAGAAGACAGAAGGAGGAAAACAGAAAGGAGATGACAGAAGGAAGGAAAACAGAAGGGAGATGACAGAAGGAAGGAAAACAGAAGGGAGATGACAGAAGGAAGGAAAACAGAAGGGAGATGACAGAAGGAGGAAAACAGGAAAGGAGATGACAGAAGGAGGAAAACAGAAAAGAGATGACAGAAGGAGGAAAACAGAAAGGAGAAGACAGAAAGGAAGGAAAACAGAAAGGAGAAGACAGAAAGGAGAAGACAGAAAGGAAGGAAAACAGAAAGGAGATGAGGAGGAAAACAGAAGGAGGAAAACAGGAAAGGAGATGACAGAAGGAGGAAAACAGAAAGGAGAAGACAGAAAGGAGAAGACAGAAGGAGGAAAACAGAAAGGAGAAGACAGAAGGAAGGAAAACAGAAGGGAGATGACAGAAAGGAGGAAAACAGAAGGGAGATGACAGAAGGAAGGAAAACAGAAGGGAGATGACAGAAGGAAGGAAAACAGAAGGGAGATGACAGAAGGAGGAAAACAGAAGGAGGAAAACAGGAAAGGAGATGACAGAAGGAGGAAAACAGAAAGGAGATGACAGAAGGAGGAAAACAGAAGGAGGAAAACAGGAAAGGAGATGACAGAAGGAGGAAAACAGAAAGGAGATGACAGAAATGAGGAAAACAGAAAGGAGATGACAGAAGGAGATGACAGAAGGAGGAAAACAGAAAGGAGATGACAGAAGGAGGAAAACAGAAAGGAGATGACAGAAGGAGGAAAACAGAAAGGAGATGACAGAAGGAGGAAAACAGAAAGGAGATGACAGAAGGAGGAAAACAGAAGGAGGAAAACAGGAAAGGAGATGACAGAAGGAGGAAAACAGAAAGGAGATGACAGAAGGAAGGAAAACAGAAAGGAGATGACAGAAGGAAGGAAAACAGAAAGGAGATGACAGAAGGAGGAAACCAGAAAGGAGATGACAGAAGGAGGAAAACAGAAAGGAGAAGACAGAAAGGAGAAGACAGAAGGAGGAAAACAGAAGGAAGGAAAACAGAAGGGAGATGACAGAAGGAAGGAAAACAGAAGGGAGATGACAGAAGGAGGAAAACAGAAGGAGGAAAACAGGAAAGGAGATGACAGAAGGAGGAAAACAGAAAGGAGAAGACAGAAAGGAGAAGACAGAAGGAGGAAAACAGAAAGGAGATGACAGAAGGAAGGAAAACAGAAGGGAGATGACAGAAGGAAGGAAAACAGAAGGGAGATGACAGAAGGAGGAAAACAGAAGGAGGAAAACAGGAAAGGAGATGACAGAAGGAGGAAAACAGAAAGGAGATGACAGAAGGAGGAAAACAGAAAGGAGAAGACAGAAAGGAAGGAAAACAGAAAGGAGAAGACAGAAAGGAGAAGACAGAAAGGAAGGAAAACAGAAAGGAGATGAGGAGGAAAACAGAAGGAGGAAAACAGGAAAGGAGATGACAGAAGGAGGAAAACAGAAAGGAGAAGACAGAAGGAGGAAAACAGAAAGGAGATGACAGAAGGAGGAAAACAGAAAGGAGGAAAACAGAAAGGAGATGACAGAAATGAGGAAAACAGAAGGGAGATGACAGAAGGAAGGAAAACAGAAGGGAGATGACAGAAGGAGGAAAACAGAAGGAGGAAAACAGAAAGGAGATGACAGAAGGAGGAAAACAGAAAGGAGAAGACAGAAAGGAGAAGACAGAAGGAGGAAAACAGAAAGGAGATGACAGAAGGAAGGAAAACAGAAGGGAGATGACAGAAGGAAGGAAAACAGAAAGGAGATGACAGAAGGAAGGAAAACAGAAGGAGGAAAACAGAAAGGAGATGACAGAAGGAGGAAAACAGAAAGGAGGAAAACAGAAAGGAGATGACAGAAGGAGGAAAACAGAAAGGAGATGACAGAAGGAGGAAAACAGAAGGAGGAAAACAGGAAAGGAGATGACAGAAGGAGGAAAACAGAAAGGAGATGACAGAAATGAGGAAAACAGAAGGGAGATGACAGAAAGGAGATGACAGAAGGAGGAAAACAGAAAGGAGGAAAACAGAAAGGAGATGACAGAAGGAGGAAAACAGAAAGGAGATGACAGAAGGAGGAAAACAGAAAGGAGATGACAGAAGGAGGAAAACAGAAAGGAGATGACAGAAGGAGGAAAACAGAAAGGAGATGACAGAAGGAGGAAAACAGAAAGGAGATGACAGAAGGAGGAAAACAGAAAGGAGATGACAGAAGGAGGAAAACAGAAAGGAGATGACAGAAGGAGGAAAACAGAAAGGAGGAAAACAGAAAGGAGATGACAGAAATGAGGAAAACAGAAAGGAGATGACAGAAGGAGGAAAACAGAAAGGAGATGACAGAAGGAGGAAAACAGAAAGGAGATGACAGAAGGAGGAAAACAGAAAGGAGATGACAGAAGGAGGAAAACAGAAAGGAGATGACAGAAAGGAGGAAAACAGAAAGGAGGAAAACAGAAAGGAGGAAAACAGAAAGGAGATGACAGAAAGGATGACAGAAAGGAGGAAAACAGAAAGGAGATGACAGAAGGAGGAAAACAGAAAGGAGATGACAGAAGGAGGAAAACAGAAAGGAGATGACAGAAGGAGGAAAACAGAAAGGAGATGACAGAAGGAGGAAAACAGAAGGAGGAAAACAGAAAGGAGATGACAGAAAGGAGGAAAACAGAAAGGATGACAGAAAAGAGGAAAACAGAAAGGAGATGACAGAAGGAGGAAAAAGAAAGGAGATGACAGGAGGAAAAAGAAAGGAGATGACAGAAAGGAGGAAATGACAGAAGGAGGAAATGACAGAAGGAGGAAATGACAGGAGGAAATGACAGAAGGAGGAAATGACAGAAGGAGATGACAGAAGGAGGAAAACAGAAAGGAGGAAAACAGAAAGGAGGAAAACAGAAAGGAGATGACAAAGGAGGAAAACAGAAAGGATGACAGAAAGGATGACAGAAGGAGGAAAACAGAAAGGATGACAGAAGGAGGAAAACAGAAAGGAGATGACAGGAGGAAAACAGAAATGAGGAAAACAGAAAGGAGATGACAGAAATGAGGAAAACAGAAAGGAGATGACAGAAGGAGGAAAACAGAAAGGAGATGACAGAAAGGAGGAAAACAGAAAGATGACAGAAGGAGGAAAACAGAAAGGAGATGACAGAAGGAGGAAAACAGAAAGGAGGAAAACAGAAAGGAGATGACAGAAATGAGGAAAACAGAAAGGAGATGACAGAAAGGAGGAAAACAGAAAGGAGATGACAGAAGGAGGAAAACAGAAAGGAGATGACAGAAGGAGGAAAACAGAAAGGAGATGACAGACGGAGGAAAACAGAAAGGAGATGACAGAAGGAGGAAAACAGAAAGGAGATGACAGAAGGAGGAAAACAGAAAGGAGATGACAGAAGGAGGAAAACAGAAAGGATGAAAACAGAAAGGAGATGACAGAAAGGAGGAAAACAGAAAGGAGATGACAGAAGGAGGAAAACAGAAAGGAGATGACAGAAGGAGGAAAACAGAAAGGAGATGACAGAAGGAGGAAAACAGAAAGGAGATGACAGAAGGAGGAAAACAGAAAGGAGATGACAGAAGGAGGAAAACAGAAAGGAGATGACAGGAGGAGGAAAACAGAAAGGAGATGACAGAAGGAGGAAAACAGAAAGGAGATGACAGAAATGAGGAAAACAGAAAGGAGATGACAGAAATGAGGAAAACAGAAAGGAGATGACAGAAGGAGGAAAACAGAAAGGAGATGACAGAAGGAGGAAAACAGAAAGGAGATGACAGAAGGAGGAAAACAGAAAGGAGATGACAGAAGGAGGAAAACAGAAAGGAGATGACAGAAATGAGGAAAACAGAAAGGAGATGACAGAAATGAGGAAAACAGAAAGGAGATGACAGAAATGAGGAAAACAGAAAGGAGATGACAGAAGGAGGAAAACAGAAAGGAGATGACAGAAGGAGGAAAACAGAAAGGAGATGACAGAAAGGAAAACAGAAAGGAGATGACAGAAGGAGGAAAACAGAAAGGAGATGACAGACAGGAGGAAAACAGAAAGGAGATGACAGAAGGAGGAAAACAGAAAGGAGATGACAGAAGGAGGAAAACAGAAAGGAGATGACAGAAGGAGGAAAACAGAAAGGAGATGACAGAAGGAGGAAAACAGAAAGGAGATGACAGAAGGAGGAAAACAGAAAGGAGATGACAGAAGGAGGAAAACAGAAAGAGATGACAGAAGGAGGAAAACAGAAAGGAGAAAACAGAAGGAGGAAAACAGGAAAGGAGATGACAGAAAGGAGGAAAACAGAGAGGAAAACAGAAAGGAGATGACAGAACGAGGAAAACAGAAAGGAGAAGACAGAAAGGGAAAACAGAAAGGAGAAACAGAAAGGAGATGGAAAAAACAGAAAGGAGGATGACAGAAAGGAGATGACAGAAAGGAGAACAGAAAGGAGATGACAGAAGGAGGAAAACAGAAAGGAGGAGGAAAAAAAAGAAAGGAGAAGACAGAAAGGAGATGAGGAGGCAAACAGAAGGAGGAAAACAGAAAGGAGATGACAGAAGGAGGAAAACAGAAAGGAGATGACAGAAGGAAGGAAAACAGAAAGGAGATGACAGAAGGAGGAAAACAGAAAGGAGATGACAGAAGGAGGAAAACAGAAAGGAGATGACAGAAGGAAGGAAAACAGAAAGGAGATGACAGAAGGAAGGAAAACAGAAGGGAGATGACAGAAGGAGGAAAACAGAAGGAGGAAAACAGGAAAGGAGATGACAGAAGGAGGAAAACAGAAAGGAGATGACAGAAGGAGGAAAACAGAAAGGAGAAGACAGAAAGGAAGGAAAACAGAAAGGAGAAGACAGAAAGGAGAAAGATGACAGAAAGGAGGAAAACAGAAAGGAGATGACAGAAGGAGGAAACCAGAAAGGAGATGACAGAAGGAGGAAAACAGAAAGGAGAAGACAGAAAGGAGAAACAGAAGGAGGAAAACAGAAAGGAGATGACAGAAGGAGGAAAACAGAAAGGAGATGACAGAAAGGAAGGAAAACAGAAAGGAGATGACAGAAGGAAGGAAAACAGAAGGGAGATGACAGAAGGAGGAAAACAGAAGGAGGAAAACAGGAAAGGAGATGACAGAAGGAGGAAAACAGAAAGGAGATGACAGAAAGGAGATGACAGAAGGAGGAAAACAGAAAGGAGATGACAGAAGGAGGAAAACAGAAAGGAGATGACAGAAATGAGGAAAACAGAAAGGAGATGACAGAAAGGAGATGACAGAAGGAGGAAAACAGAAAGGAGATGACAGAAGGAGGAAAACAGAAAGGAGATGACAGAAGGAGGAAAACAGAAAGGAGATGACAGAAGGAGGAAAACAGAAAGGAGATGACAGAAAGGAGGAAAACAGAAAGGAGATGACAGAAAGGAGAAGACAGAAAGGAAGGAAAACAGAAAGGAGATGAGGAGGAAAACAGAAGGAGGAAAACAGGAAAGGAGATGACAGGAGGAAACCATAAAAGGAGGAAAACAGAAAGGAGAAGACAGAAAGGAAGGAAAACAGAAAGGAGATGAGGAGGAAAACAGAAGGAGGAAAACAGGAAAGGAGATGACAGACAGGAGGAAAACAGAAAGGAGATGACAGACAGGAGGAAAACAGAAAGGAGATGACAGAAAGGAGGAAAACAGAAAGGAGATGACAGAAAGGAGGAAAACAGAAAGGAGATGACAGAAAGGAGGAAAACAGAAAGGAGATGACAGAAAGGAGATGAGGAGGCAAACAGAAGGAGGAAAACAGGAAAGGAGATGACAGAAGGAAGGAAAACAGAAAGGAGATGACAGGAGGAAAACAGAAATGAGGAAAACAGAAAGGAGATGACAGAAATGAGGAAAACAGAAAGGAGATGACAGAAGGAGGAAAACAGAAAGGAGAAGACAGAAAGGGAAGACAGAAGGAGGAAAACAGAAAGGAGATGACAGAAGGAAGGAAAACAGAAAGGAGATGACAGAAGGAAGGAAAACAGAAGGAGATGACAGAAGGAGGAAAACAGAAAGGAGATGACAGAAGGAGGAAAACAGAAAGGAGATGACAGAAGGAGGAAAACAGAAAGGAGGAAAACAGAAAGGAGATGACAGAAGGAGGAAAACAGAAAGGAGATGAGAAGGAGGAAAACAGAAAGGAGGAAAACAGAAAGGAGATGACAGAAGGAGGAAAACAGAAAGGAGATGACAGAAATGAGGAAAACAGAAAGGAGATGACAGAAGGAGATGACAGAAGGAGGAAAACAGAAAGGAGATGACAGAAGGAGGAAAACAGAAAGGAGATGAAAACAGAAAAGGAGGAAAACAGAAAGGAGATGACAGAAGGAGGAAAACAGAAAGGAGATGACAAACAGAGGAAAACAGAAAGGAGATGACAGAAGGAGGAAAACAGAAAGGAGATGACAGAAGGAGGAAAACAGAAAGGAGATGACAGACAGGAGGAAAACAGAAAGGAGATGACAGACAGGAGGAAAACAGAAAGGATGAAAACAGAAAGGAGATGACAGGAGGAGGAAAACAGAAAGGAGATGACAGAAAGGAGGAAAACAGAATGACAGAAAAGAGGAAAACAGAAAGGAGATGACAGACAGGAGGAAAACAGAAAGGATGAAAACAGAAAGGAGGAAAACAGAAAGGAGATGACAGAAGGAGGAAAACAGAAAGGAGATGACAGAAGGAGGAAAACAGAAAGGAGATGACAGAAGGAGGAAAACAGAAAGGAGATGACAGAAGGAGGAAAACAGAAAGGAGATGACAGAAGGAGGAAAACAGAAAGGAGATGACAGAAAGGAGGAAAACAGAAAGGATGACAGAAAAACAGGAAAACAGAAAGGAGACGACAGAAGGAGGAGAAATGAGATGACAGGAGGAAAACAGAAAGGAGATGACAGAAAGGAGGAAATGACAGAAAGAAATGACAGAAGGAGGAAATGAAAGGAGGATGACAGAAGGAGGAAAACAGAAAGGAGATGACAGAAAGGAGGAAAACAGAAAGGAGATGACAGAAGGAGGAAAACAGAAAGGAGATGACAGAGGAGGAAAACAGAAAGGAGATGACAGAAGGAGGAAAACAGAAAGGAGATGACAGAAAGGAGGAAAACAGAAAGGAGATGACAGAAGGAGGAAAACAGAAAGGATGAAAACAGAAAGGAGATGACAGAAATGAGGAAAACAGAAAGGAGATGACAGAAGGAGGAAAACAGAAAGGAGATGACAGAAGGAGGAAAACAGAAAGGAGATGACAGAAGGAGGAAAACAGAAAGGAGATGACAGAAGGAGGAAAACAGAAAGGAGATGACAGAAAGGAGGAAAACAGAAAGGAGATGACAGAAGGAGGAAAACAGAAAGGAGATGACAGAAGGAGGAAAACAGAAAGGAGATGACAGAAGGAGGAAAACAGAAAGGAGATGACAGAAGGAGGAAAACAGAAAGGAGATGACAGACAGGAGGAAAAAGAAAGGATGAAAACAGAAAGGAGATGACAGAAATGAGGAAAACAGAAAGGAGATGACAGAAGGAGGAAAACAGAAAGGAGATAACAGAAAGGAGATGACAGAAGGAGGAAAACAGAAAGGAGGAAAACAGAAAGGAGATGACAGAAGGAGGAAAACAGAAAGGAGATGACAGAAGGAGGAAAACAGAAAGGAGATGACAGAAGGAGGAAAACAGAAAGGAGATGACAGAAGGAGGAAAACAGAAAGGAGATGAGGAGGAAAACAGAAGGAGGAAAACAGAAAGGAGATGACAGAAGGAGGAAAACAGAAAGGAAAACAGAGGAGATGACAGAATGAGGAAAACAGAAAGGAGATGACAGAAGGAGGAAAACAGAAAGGAGATGACAGAAAGGAGGAAAACAGAAAGGAGATGACAGAAAGGAGGAAACAGAAAGGAGATGACAGAAAGGAGATGACAGAAAGGAGGAAAACAGAAAGGAGAAAACAGAAGGAGATGAGGAAAACAGAAGGAGGAAAACAGGAAAGGAGATGACAGAAGGAGGAAAACAGAAAGGAGATGACAGAAGGAGGAAAACAGAAAGGAGATGACAGAACAGGAAAACAGAAAGGAGATGACAGAAGGAAGGAAAACAGAAAGGGAGATGACAGAAGGAGGAAAACAGACAGAAAGGAGATGACAGAAGGAGGAAAACAGAAAGGAAAACAGAAAGGAGATGACAGAAAGGAAGATGACAGAAAGGAGATGACAGAAAGGAGATGACAGAAAGGAGATGACAGAAAGGAGATGACAGAAAGGAGGAAAACAGAAAGGAGATGACAAAGGAGAAACAGAAAGGAGATGACAGAAGGAGGAAAACAGAAGGAGGAAAACAGAAAGGAGATGACAGAAGGAGGAAAACAGAAAGGAGATGACAGAAGGAGGAAAACAGAAAGGAGATGACAGAAGGAGGAAAACAGAAAGGAGAAGACAGAAAGGAGAAGACAGAAAGGAAAACAGAAAGGAGATGACAGAAGGAGGAAAACAGAAAGGAGATGACAGAAGGAAGGAAAACAGAAAGGAGATGACAGAAGGAAGGAGGAAACAGAAGAAAGGAAAACAGAAGGGAGATGACAGAAGGAGGAAAACAGAAGGAGGAAAACAGAAAGGAGATGACAGAAGGAGGAAAAAACAGAAAGGAGATGACAGAAGGAGGAAAACAGAAAGGAGATGACAGAAAGGAGGAAAACAGAAAGGAGATGACAGAAGGAGGAAAACAGAAAGGAGATGACAGGAGGAAACCATAAAAGGAGGAAAACAGAAAGGAGAAGACAGAAAGGAGATGAGGAGGAAAACAGAAGGAGGAAAACAGGAAAGGAGATGACAGACAGGAGGAAAACAGAAAGGAGATGACAGACAGGAGGAAAACAGAAAGGAGATGACAGAAAGGAGGAAAACAGAAAGGAGATGACAGAAAGGAGGAAAACAGAAAGAAAGGAGAAGACAGAAAAGATGAGAGGCAAACAGAAGGAGGAAAACAGAAAGGAGATGACAGAAGGAGGAAAACAGAAAGGAGATGACAGAAGGAGGAAAACAGAAAGGAGATGACAGAAGGAGGAAAACAGAAAGGAGATGACAGAAGGAGGAAAACAGAAAGGAGATGACAGAAGGAGGAAAACAGAAAGGAGATGACAGAAATGAGGAAAACAGAAAGGAGATGACAGAAATGAGGAAAACAGAAAGGAGATGACAGAAATGAGGAAAACAGAAAGGAGATGACAGAAATGAGGAAAACAGAAAGGAGATGACAGAAAGGAGGAAAACAGAAAGGAGATGACAGAAGGAGGAAAACAGAAAGGAGATGACAGAAGGAGGAAAACAGAAAGGAGATGACAGACAGGAGGAAAACAGAAAGGAGATGACAGACAGGAGGAAAACAGAAAGGAGATGACAGACAGGAGGAAAACAGAAAGGATGAAAACAGAAAGGAGATGACAGAAATGAGGAAAACAGAAAGGAGATGACAGAAGGAGGAAAACAGAAAGGAGATGACAGAAGGAGGAAAACAGAAAGGAGATGACAGAAGGATGAAAACAGAAAGGAGATGACAGAAGGAGGAAAACAGAAAGGAGATGACAGGAGGAGGAAAACAGAAAGGAGATGACAGAAGGAGGAAAACAGAAAGGAGATGACAGAAGGAGGAAAACAGAAAGGAGATGACAGACAGGAGGAAAACAGAAAGGAGATGACAGACAGGAGGAAAACAGAAAGGAGATGACAGACAGGAGGAAAACAGAAAGGATGAAAACAGAAAGGAGATGACAGAAATGAGGAAAACAGAAAGGAGATGACAGAAGGAGGAAAACAGAAAGGAGATAACAGAAAGGAGATGACAGAAGGAGGAAAACAGAAAGGAGATGACAGAAGGAGGAAAACAGAAAGGAGATGAGGAGGAAAACAGAAAGGAGATGAGGAGGAAAACAGAAGGAGGAAAACAGGAAAGGAGATGACAAAGGAGGAAACAGAAAGGAGAGACAGAAGGAGGAAAACAGAAAGGAGATGACAGAAGAAAGGAGGAAAACAGAAAGGAGATGACAGAAAGGAGGAAAACAGAAAGGAGATGACAGAAAGGAGGAAAACAGAAAGGAGATGACAGAAAGGAGAAAACAGAAAGGAATGACAGAAGGAGGAAAACAGAAAGGAGGAAAACAGAAAACAGAAAGGAGATGACAGAAAGGAGATGCAAACAGAAGGAGGAAAACAGAAAGGAGATGACAGAAGGAGGAAAACAGAAAGGAGATGACAGAAGGAGGAAAACAGAAAGGAGATGACAGAAGGAGGAAAACAGAAAGGAGATGACAGAAGGAAATGACAGGAGGGAATGACAGAAGGAGGAAAACAGAAGGAGATGACAGAAGGAGGAAAACAGAAGGGAGATGACAGAAGGAGGAAAACAGAAGGAGGAAAACAGAAAGGAGATGACAGAAAGGAGAAAACAGAAAGGAGATGACAGAAAGGAGGAAAAAGACAGAAAGGAGATGACAGAAGAAATGAGAGCAAACAGAAGGAGGAAAACAGAAAGGAGATGACAGAAGGAAGGAAAACAGAAAGGAGATGACAGAAGGAAGAAAACAGAGGAATGACAGAAGGAGGAAAACAGAAAGGAGATGACAGAAGGAGGAAAACAGAAAGGAGATGACAGAAGGAGGAAAACAGAAAGGAGATGACAGAAGGAGGAAAACAGAAAGGAGATGACAGAAGGAGGAAAACAGAAAGGAGATGACAGAAGGAGGAAAACAGAAAGGAGATGACAGAAGGAGGAAAACAGAAAGGAGATGACAGAAGGAGGAAAACAGAAAGGAGATGACAGACAGGAGGAAAACAGAAAGGAGATGACAGAAGGAGGAAAACAGAAAGGAGATGACAGACAGGAGGAAAACAGAAAGGAGGAAAACAGAAAGGAGATGACAGAAGGAGGAAAACAGAAAGGAGATGACAGAAGGAGGAAAACAGAAAGGAGATGAAAACAGAAAGGAGATGACAGAAAGGAGGAAAACAGAAAGGAGATGACAGAAGGAGGAAAACAGAAAGGAGAAGGAGGAAAACAGAAAGGAGATGACAGAAGGAGGAAAACAGAAAGGAGATGACAGAAGGAGGAAAACAGAAAGGAGGAAAACAGAAAGGAGATGACAGAAGGAGGAAAACAGAAAGGAGAAGACAGAAAGGAAGGAAAACAGAAAGGAGATGACAGAAAGGAGGAAAACAGAAAGGAGATGACAGAAGGAGGAAAACAGAAAGGAGATGACAGAAAGGAGATGACAGAAAGGAGATGACAGAAGGAGGAAAACAGAAAGGAGATGACAGAAGGAGGAAAACAGAAAGGAGATGACAGAAGGAGGAAAACAGAAAGGAGATGACAGAAGGAGGAAAACAGAAAGGAGATGACAGAAAGAAAGGAAAACAGAAAGGAGATGACAGAAATGAGGAAAACAGAAAGGAGATGACAGAAAGGAGGAAAACAGAAAGGAGATGACAGAAGGAGGAAAACAGAAAGGAGATGACAGAAGGAGGAAAACAGAAAGGAGATGACAGAAGGAGGAAAACAGAAAGGAGATGACAGACAGGAGGAAAACAGAAAGGAGATGACAGAAAGGAGGAAAACAGAAAGGAGATGACAGACAGGAGGAAAACAGAAAGGATGAAAACAGAAAGGAGATGACAGAAATGAGGAAAACAGAAAGGAGATGACAGAAGGAGGAAAACAGAAAGGAGATGACAGAAGGAGGAAAACAGAAAGGAGATGACAGAAGGAGGAAAACAGAAAGGAGATGACAGAAGGAGGAAAACAGAAAGGAGATGACAGGAAAGGAGGAAAACAGAAAGGAGATGACAGAAGGAGGAAAACAGAAAGGAGATGACAGAAGGAGGAAAACAGAAAGGAGATGACAGAAGGAGGAAAACAGAAAGGAGATGACAGAAGGAGGAAAACAGAAAGGAGATGACAGACAGGAGGAAAACAGAAAGGATGAAAACAGAAAGGAGATGACAGAAAGGAGGAAAACAGAAAGGAGATGACAGAAGGAGGAAAACAGAAAGGAAAACAGAAAGGAGATGACAGAAGGAGGAAAACAGAAAGGAGATGACAGAAGGAGGAAAACAGAAGGAGGAAAACAGAAGGAGGAAAACAGAAGGAGGAAAACAGAAGGAGGAAAACAGAAAGGAGATGACAGAAGGAGGAAAACAGAAAGGAGGAAAACAGAAAGGAGATGACAGAAGGAGGAAAACAGAAAGGAGAAGACAGAAAGGAAGGAAAACAGAAAGGAGATGACAGAAAGGAGGATGACAGAAAGGAGGATAACAGAAAGGGAGATGACAGAAAGGAGATGACAGAAAGGAGATGACAGAAAGGAGATGACAGAAAGGAGGAAAACAGAAAGGAGGAAAACAGAAAGAAAGGAGAAGACAGAAAGGAGATGAGGAGGCAAACAGAAGGAGGAAAACAGGAAAGGAGATGACAGAAGGAAGGAAAACAGAAAGGAGATGACAGAAGGAAGGAAAACAGAAAGGAGATGACAGAAGGAAGGAAAACAGAAAAGGAGATGACAGAAGGAGGAAAACAGAAGGGAGATGACAGAAGGAAGGAAAACAGAAGGGAGATGACAGAAGGAGGAAAACAGAAGGGAGATGACAGAAGGAGGAAAACAGAAGGAGGAAAACAGGAAAGGAGATGACAGAAGGAGGAAAACAGAAAGGAGATGACAGAAGGAGGAAAACAGAAAGGAGAAGACAGAAGGAGGCAAACAGAAGGAGGAAAACAGAAAGGAGATGACAGAAGGAGGAAAACAGAAAGGAGATGACAGAAGGAAGGAAAACAGAAAGGAGATGACAGAAGGAAGGAAAACAGAAAGGAGATGACAGAAGGAGGAAAACAGGAAAGGAGATGACAGAAGGAGGAAAACAGAAAGGAGATGACAGAAGGAGGAAAACAGAAAGGAGATGACAGAAGGAGGAAAACAGAAAGGAGATGACAGAAAGGAGGAAAACAGAAAGGAGATGACAGAAGGAGGAAAACAGAAAGGAGATGACAGAAGGAGGAAAACAGAAAGGAGATGACAGAAGGAGGAAAACAGAAAGGAGATGACAGAAGGAGGAAAACAGAAAGGAGATGACAGAAAGGAGGAAAACAGAAAGGAGATGACAGAAAGGAGGAAAACAGAAGGAGGAAAACAGAAAGGAGATGACAGAAAGGAAGGAAAACAGAAAGGAGATGACAGAAGGAGGAAAACAGAAGGAGAAAACAGAAAGGAGATGACAGAAGGAGGAAAACAGAAAGGAGATGACAGAAGGAGGAAAACAGAAAGGAGACAGAAAGGAGGAAAACAGAAAGGAGATGAGGAGAAAACAGAAGGAGGAAAACAGAAAGGAGATGACAGAGGAGGAAAACAGAAAGGAGGAAAACAGAAAGGAGATGACAGAAGGAGGAAAACAGAAAGGAGAAGACAGAAAGGAAGAAAAACAGAGGAAAACAGAAAGGAGATGACAAAACAGGAAAACAGAAAGGAGATGACAGAAAGGAGGAAAACAGAAAGGAGATGACAGAAAGGAGAAAACAGAAAGGAGATGACAGAAGGAGGAAAACAGAAGAGGAAAACAGAAAGGAGATGACAGAAAGGAGGAAAACAGAAAGGAGATGACAGAAAGGAGAAAACAGAAAGGAGATGACAGAAAGGAGGAAAACAGAAAGGAGATGACAGAAGGAGGAAAACAGAAAGGAGATGACAGAAGGAAGGAAAACAGAAAGGAGATGACAGAAGGAGGAAAACAGAAAGGAGATGACAGAAGGAGGGAAGGGAAAACAGAAAGGAGATGACAGAAAGGAGATGACAGAAAGGAGATGACAGAAGGAGGAAAACAGAAAGGAGATGACAGAAAGGAGGAAAACAGAAAGGAGATGACAGAAGGAGGAAAACAGAAAGGAGATGACAGAAGGAAGGAAAACAGAAAGGAGATGACAGAAGGAAGGAAAACAGAAAGGAGATGACAGAAGGAGGAAAACAGAAAGGAGATGACAGAAGGAGGAAAACAGAAAGGAGATGACAGAAAGGAGAAAACAGAAAGGAAAACAGAAGGAGGAAAACAGAAAGGAGATGACAGAAGGAAGGAAAACAGAAAGGAGATGACAGAAAGGAGGAAAACAGAAGGGAGATGACAGAAGGAGGAAAACAGAAAGGAGATGACAGAAGGAGGAAAACAGAAAGGAGGAAAACAGAAAGGAGATGACAGAAAGGAGGAAAACAGAAAGGAGATGACAGAAAGGAGATGACAGAAGGAGGAAAACAGAAAGGAGATGACAGAAGGAGGAAAACAGAAAGGAGATGACAGAAGGAGGAAAACAGAAAGGAGATGACAGAAGGAGGAAAACAGAAAGGAGATGAGGAGGAAAACAGAAGGAGGAAAACAGGAAAGGAGATGACAGAAGGAGGAAAACAGAAAGGAGGAAAACAGAAAGGAGATGACAGAACGAGGAAAACAGAAAGGAGAAGACAGAAAGGAAGGAAAACAGAAAGGAGATGACAGAAAGGAGGATGACAGAAAGGAGGATGACAGAAAGGAGATGACAGAAAGGAGATGACAGAAAGGAGATGACAGAAAGGAGGAAAACAGAAAGGAGGAAAACAGAAAGAAAGGAGAAGACAGAAAGGAGATGAGGAAAACAGAAGGAGAGGAAATGAGGAGGAAAACAGAAGGAGGAAAACAGGAAAGGAGATGACAGAAGGAGGAAAACAGAAAGGAGATGACAGAAGGAAGGAAAACAGAAAGGAGATGACAGAAGGAAGGAAAACAGAAAGGAGATGACAGAAGGAAGGAAAACAGAAGGAGATGACAGAAGGAGGAAAACAGAAAGGAGATGACAGAAGGAGGAAAACAGAAGGAGGAAAACAGAAAGGAGATGACAGAAGGAGGAAAACAGAAAGGAGATGACAGAAGGAAGGAGAAGACAGAAAGGAGATGAGGAGGCAAACAGAAGGAGGAAAACAGGAAAGGAGATGACAGAAGGAAGGAAAACAGAAAGGAGATGACAGAAGGAAGGAAAACAGAAAGGAGATGACAGAAGGAAGGAAAACAGAAAGGAGATGACAGAAGGAAGGAAAACAGAAGGGAGATGACAGAAAAGAAAGGATGACAGAAGGAGGAAAACAGAAAGGAGATGACAGAAGGAGGAAAACAGAAAGGAGAAGACAGAAGGAGGAAAACAGAAAGGAGATGACAGAAGGAAGGAAAACAGAAGGAGATGACAGAAGGAAGGAAAACAGAAGGAGATGACAGAAGGAAGGAAAACAGAAGGGAGATGACAGAAGGAGGAAAACAGAAAGGAGAAGACAGGAAAGGAGATGACAGAAGGAGGAAAACAGAAAGGAGATGACAGAAGGAAGGAAAACAGAAAGGAGATGACAGAAGGAAGGAAAACAGAAGGGAGATGACAGAAGGAGGAAACCAGAAAGGAGATGACAGAAGGAGGAAAACAGAAAGGAGATGACAGAAAGGAGATGACAGAAGGAGGAAAACAGAAAGGAGATGACAGAAAGGAGATGACAGAAAGGAGATAACAGAAAGGAGATGACAGAAAGGAGATGACAGAAAGGAGGAAAACAGAAAGGAGATGACAGAAAGGAGGAAAACAGAAAGGAGATGACAGAAAGGAGGAAAACAGAAAGGAGATGACAGAAAGGAGGAAAACAGAAAGGAGATGACAGAAAGGAGGAAAACAGAAAGAAAGGAGAAGACAGAAAGGAGATGAGGAGGCAAACAGAAGGAGGAAAACAGGAAAGGAGATGACAGAAGGAAGGAAAACAGAAAGGAGATGACAGAAGGAAGGAAAACAGAAAGGAGATGACAGAAGGAAGGAAAACAGAAAGGAGATGACAGAAGGAAGGAAAACAGAAGGGAGATGACAGAAGGAGGAAAACAGAAAGGAGATGACAGAAGGAGGAAAACAGAAGGAGATGACAGAAGGAGGAAAACAGAAAGGAGATGACAGAAGGAAGGAAAACAGAAAGGAGATGACAGAAGGAAGGAAAACAGAAGGGAGATGACAGAAGGAAGGAAAACAGAAGGGAGATGACAGAAGGAGGAAAACAGAAGGAGGAAAACAGGAAAGGAGATGACAGAAGGAGGAAAACAGAAAGGAGATGACAGAAGGAGGAAAACAGAAAGGAGATGACAGAAGGAAGGAAAACAGAAAGGAGATGACAGAAAGGAAGGAAAACAGAAAGGAGATGACAGAAGGAGGAAAACAGAAAGGAGAAAACAGAAAGGAGATGACAGAAGGAGGAAAACAGAAAGGAGATGACAGAAGAAGGAAAACAGAAAGGAGATGACAGAAGGAAAACAGAAGGAGGAAAACAGGAAAGGAGATGACAGAAGGAGGAAAACAGAAAGGAGATGACAGAAAGGAGAAGACAGAAGGAGGAAAACAGAAAGGAGATGACAGAAGGAGGAAAACAGAAAGGAGGAAAACAGAAAGGAGATGACAGAAGGAGGAAAACAGAAAGAAGATGACAGAAGGAGGAAAACAGAAAGGAGATGAGGAGGAAAACAGAAGGAGGAAAACAGAAAAGATGACAGAGGAGGAAAACAGAAAGGAGATGACAGAAGGAGGAAAACAGAAAGGAGATGACAGAAAGGAAGGAAAACAGAAAGGAGATGACAGAAGGAAGGAAAACAGAAGGAGAGGAAGGATGAAACAGAAAGGAGATGACAGAAAGGAGGAAAACAGAAAATGACAGAGATGACAGAAAGGAGATGACAGAAAGGAGGAGAAAGGAGAAAGGAGATGACAGAAGGAAGGAAAACAGAAAGGAGATGACAGAAGGAAGGAAAACAGAAAGGAGATGACAGAAGGAGGAAAACAGAAAGGAGATGACAGAAGGAGGAAAACAGAAGGAGGAAAACAGGAAAGGAGATGACAGAAGGAGGAAAACCGAAAGGAGATGACAGAAGGAAGGAAAACAGAAAGGAGATGACAGAAGGAAGGAAAACAGAAAGGAGATGACAGAAGGAAGGAAAACAGAAGGGAGATGACAGAAGGAGGAAACCAGAAAGGAGATGACAGAAGGAGGAAAACAGAAAGGAGAAGACAGAAAGGAGAAGACAGAAGGAGGAAAACAGAAAGGAGATGACAGGAGGAAACCATAAAAGGAGGAAAACAGAAAGGAGAAGACAGAAAGGAGATGAGGAGGAAAACAGAAGGAGGAAAACAGGAAAGGAGATGAAAACAGAAAGGAGATGACAGAAGGAGGAAAACAGAAAGGAGATGACAGAAGGAGGAAAACAGAAAGGAGATGACAGAAAGGAGGAAAACAGAAAGAAAGGAGAAGACAGAAAGGAGAGATGCAAACAGAAGGAGGAAAACAGAAAGGAGATGACAGAAGGAAGGAAAACAGAAAGGAGATGACAGAAGGAAGGAAAACAGAAAGGAGATGACAGAAGGAAGGAAAACAGAAAGGAGATGACAGAAGGAAGGAAAACAGAAAGGAGATGACAGAAGGAAGGAAAACAGAAAGGAGATGACAGAAGGAAGGAAAACAGAAGGAGATGACAGAAGGAAGGAAAACAGAAGGGAGATGACAGAAGGAAGGAAAACAGAAGGGAGATGACAGAAGGAAGGAAAACAGAAGGGAGATGACAGAAGGAAGGAAAACAGAAGGGAGATGACAGAAGGAAGGAAAACAGAAGGGAGATGACAGAAGGAGGAAAACAGAAGGAGGAAAACAGGAAAGGAGATGACAGAAGGAAGGAAAACAGAAAGGAGATGACAGAAGGAAGGAAAACAGAAAGGAGATGACAGAAGGAAGGAAAACAGAAGGGAGATGACAGAAAGGAGGAAACCAGAAAGGAGATGACAGAAAGGAAAACAGAAATGACAGAAAGGAGATGACAGAAAGGAGAAAACAGAAAGGAGATGACAGAAAGGAGAAAACAGAAAGGAGATGACAGAAAGGAGGAAAACAGAAGGAGGAAAACAGAAAGGAGATGACAGAAGGAGGAAAACAGAAAGGAGAAGACAGAAAGGAGAAGACAGAAGGAGGAAAACAGAAAGGAGATGACAGAAGGAAGGAAAACAGAAAGGAGATGACAGAAGGAAGGAAAACAGAAGGAGATGACAGAAGGAAGGAAAACAGAAGGAGATGACAGAAGGAAGGAAAACAGAAAGGAGATGACAGAGGAGGAAAACAGAAGGAGGAAAACAGAAAGGAGATGACAGAAGGAAGGAAAACAGAAAGGAGATGACAGAAGGAGGAAAACAGAAAGGAGATGACAGAAGGAGGAAAACAGAAAGGAGATGACAGAAGGAGGAAAACAGAAAGGAGAAGACAGAAAGGAAGGAAAACAGAAAGGAGAGATGACAGAAGGAGGAAAACAGAAAGGAGAGAGGATGAAAACAGAAGGAGGAAAACAGAAAGGAGATGACAGAAGGAGGAAAACAGAAAGGAGATGACAGAAGGAGAAAACAGAAAGGAGAAGACAGAAAGGAAGGAAAACAGAAAGGAGAAGACAGAAAGAGGAAGACAGAAAGGAAGGAAAACAGAAAGGAGATGAGGAGGAAAACAGAAGGAGGAAAACAGGAAAGGAGATGACAGACAGGAGGAAAACAGAAAGGAGATGACAGAAAGGAGGAAAACAGAAAGGAGATGACAGAAAGGAGGAAAACAGAAAGGAGATGACAGAAAGGAGGAAAACAGAAAGGAGATGACAGAAGGAGGAAAACAGAAAGGAGATGACAGAAGGAGGAAAACAGAAAGGAGATGACAGAAGGAGGAAAACAGAAAGGAGATGACAGAAGGAGGAAAACAGAAAGGAGATGAGGAGGAAAACAGAAGGAGGAAAACAGGAAAGGAGATGACAGAAGGAGGAAAACAGAAAGGAGGAAAACAGAAAGGAGATGACAGAACGAGGAAAACAGAAAGGAGAAGACAGAAAGGAAGGAAAACAGAAAGGAGATGACAGAAAGGAGGATGACAGAAAGGAGGATGACAGAAAGGAGGATGACAGAAAGGAGATGACAGAAAGGAGATGACAGGAGGAAAACAGAAAGGAGATGACAGGAGGAAAACAGAAAGGAGATGACAGAAGGAGGAAAACAGAAAGGAGATGACAGAAGGAGGAAAACAGAAAGGAGATGAGGAGGAAAACAGAAGGAGGAAAACAGGAAAGGAGAAAACAGAAAGGAGAAACAGAAAGGAGGAAAACAGAAAGGAGATGACAGAAGGAGGAAAACAGAAAGGAGAAGACAGAAAGGAAGGAAAACAGAAAGGAGATGACAGAAAGGAGGATGACAGAAAGGAGGATGACAGAAAGGAGATGACAGAAAGGAGATGACAGAAAGGAGGAAAACAGAAAGGAGATGACAGAAAGGAGATGACAGAAAGGAGGAAAACAGAAAGGAGATGACAGAAAGGAGGAAAACAGAAAGAAAGGAGAAGACAGAAAGGAGATGAGGAGGCAAACAGAAGGAGGAAAACAGGAAAGGAGATGACAGAAGGAAGGAAAACAGAAAGGAGATGACAGAAGGAAGGAAAACAGAAAGGAGATGACAGAAGGAAGGAAAACAGAAAGGAGATGACAGAAAGGAGATGACAGAAAGGAGATGACAGAAAGGAGGAAAACAGAAAGGAGATGACAGAAGGAAGGAAAACAGAAAGGAGATGACAGAAGGAAGGAAAACAGAAAGGAGATGACAGAAGGAGGAAAACAGAAAAAGATGACAGAAGACAGAAAGGAAAACAGAAGGAGAAAGGAGATGACAGAAGGAGGAAAACAGAAAGGAAGAGAAGGAAAACAGAAGGAGGAAAACAGGAAAGGAGATGACAGAAGGAAGGAAAACAGAAGGGAGATGACAGAAGGAAGGAAAACAGAAGGGAGATGACAGAAGGAGGAAAACAGAAGGAGGAAAACAGGAAAGGAGATGACAGAAGGAGGAAAACAGAAAGGAGAAGACAGAAAGGAGAAGACAGAAAGGAGGAAAACAGAAAGGAGATGACAGAAGGAAGGAAAACAGAAAGGAGATGACAGAAGGAAGAAAACAGAAGGAGATGACAGAAGGAAGGAAAACAGAAGGGAGATGACAGAAGGAGGAAAACAGAAGGAGGAAAACAGGAAAGGAGATGACAGAAGGAGGAAAACAGAAAGGAGATGACAGAAGGAAGGAAAACAGAAGGGAGATGACAGAAAGGAAGGAAAACAGAAAGGAAATGACAGAAGGAGGGAAACAGAAAGGAGGAGATGACAGAAGGAGGAAAACAGAAAGGAGGAAAACAGAAAGGAGAAGACAGAAAGGAGATGACAGAAGGAGGAAAACAGAAAGGAGATGACAGAAGGAAGGAAAACAGAAAGGAGAAGACAGAAAGGAAGGAAAACAGAAAGGAGAAGACAGAAAGGAGAAGACAGAAAGGAAGGAAAACAGAAAGGAGATGAGGAAAACAGAAAGGAGATGAGAAGGAAAACAGAAAGGAGATGAGGAGGAAAACAGAAGGAGGAAAACAGAAAGGAGATGAGGAAAACAGAAAGGAGATGACAGGATGAAACCATAAAAGGAGGAAAACAGAAAGGAAGGAAAACAGAAAGGAGATGAGGAAAACAGAAAGGAGGAAAACAGAAAGGAAGGAAAACAGAAAGGAGATGAGAAGGAAAACAGAAAGGAGATGAAGGAGGAAAACAGAAAGGAGGAAAACAGAAAGGAGGAAAACAGAAAGGAGAAGACAGAAAGGAGAAGACAGAAAGGAGATGAGGAAAACAATAACCAGAAGGACGAGTCCAGGAAAAACAGATCACCTGACACGTCTCGCTCTACCTTCTTCTTCACTCACTCACTTCTCTTCCTCCCCAAGTAATTTCTCACTCGCTCCTCCTCTGGATATAATCTTCCTTCTCTCTGTCCCTCCTCCTTTCTCTTTGGTTGTTCAGACTGGGTCCAGACAAATGGGGACGATAAATGCTAGCAGAGGCTGGAGGTCAAGACGGGCTGAGGAATGGAGGCTTGGCGGTAACATGAACTCCTGATGACTGCTTTGGAAAAATAAGCTCTGAGATGAAGATGAATCGCCCTAATCTGCTTCGAAGGTGGAGCGGCCTGGAATTTGGACGGAGAGGGTGTGAGAGACATAGAGAAACAAGCTGTGGGGTTTATACAGTCCTTCTAGAGGAGGGGAGTATGTGAGAGTGGTGACAACTAGCAAGTGTGTGATTAGGGCTAATACTGTAGCTGCTTCAGTACAGTCAGGGCATGGGTTAGTGATATTCTGCCATGATAACTAATAAACGGATCAGACAGAGTAGATAGTGTTCATTGTGGATTGTCTGAACTTTGACTGGGAGTGTTCTGATGCAGAGGTTAAATGATGACGTCATCACATCTGATTATGATTGGCTAACAGCAGTTCAGAAGGCCCGACAAAGCCTTATAATGCAGAATGAGAAAAATATCAAGTTCCTGAATGGAGAAGCAGACCAAAATACTTCCTTTGATCTCACACACACAGAGAGAGAGACAGTGAGAGAGACAGAGAGAGAGACAGAGAGAGAGAAAATAGAGGGGCAGAGAGGAGGGGAGTAAACAGAATACAAAGTGGTCTAAAAATGCGTGGAACAGGCACAGTTCATTATTTCCATTTGGGTTCAAAGCCTTTCCTTTTAAGATGTAACCATATGGGTGAGGAATATGAATTTCTTAGAAATATGGGTTGCCGTAAAGGGTGGTAAGGGTAAGGGGGGTAAGGGTAAGGGGGTAAGGGGTAGTGAGGGAATAAGGGGGAAGTGAGGGGGTAAGGGGTGGTAAGGGGTAGTGAGGAGGGTAAGGGGGAAGTGAGGAGGGTAAGGGGTAGCGAGGGGTAAGAGGGGTAAGGGGTAGTGAGTGGGTAAGGGGGAAGTGAGGAGGGTAAGGGGTAGTGAGGGGGAAGTGAGGAGGGTAAGGGGCGGTAGGGGTAGTAAGGGGGTAAGGGGGAAGTGAAGGGGTAAGGGGGATAATGAAGAGGGTAAATGGTGGTAGGTTTAATGGGGTAGTAAGTGGGGGGTAAGGGGTGGTAGGGGTAAGGGGGTAATGAGGAGGGTAAGTTGTAGGGGTAATAAGGGGGGTAAGGGGTGGTAGGGATAATGGGGTAGTGAGGGTGTAAGGGGTAAGTGAGGGGGGTAAGGGGTGATAGTGGTAGAAGGTGACCCACCTGAGTTGAGGTCCCGTCCAGGGTTGAAGGCTCGACTGTTGACCGTGGGGGAGAGCCTGTCACAGCAGATGGTCTTGGACACGTTGGTGTTGAAGTTACCATCAAACCTGAATAAAGATAAAGATAAAGAAATTTTTACAACAGAACCAATTGGACGTATATTTCACTTATCCACCATAGAAGTAATATCTCTCAGAAAGAGAAGGCAGGAGGACGATAATAGAAAGATAGAAAGAGAAACTGAATCTGGACTGAATCTGAAATGCAGTGTGCTGATGCAAACTGCAGCAACCATCTCACTGACGCCCATGCTGTGTGGAATATATGCTTATCTCATCCTCCCAGTGATGCACCACATGCATAGGTGGGGTACAAGTAGTATGTGGTGGGTGTGTGGGGGGTGGTGGGTGTATGGTTGCTCGAAGCCCAGTAGATTCCCTATCACATAGGGTTGGCAGCCCCCTGGCCACTCCATGCAGTCATAGCAGCTAGTCTTATCCATCCCAGCATTGTTTTCAGGCTGCCTCAGCCACGAAAGAAAAGCTGATAGAGGGATGGGGAGAGGAGAGGGAGGCGTCTCTGGGGAGCAGGCTGCTCCACCCTGCACCATGGCTAGGTCCACACACACACACACACACACACACACACACACACACACCAGTAACCTGTTATTCCCTGTCGCACGCACACACGCATGTCATCCTCTCTCTCGCCACCCCATCCGGAGCTTGAGAGAGTGTGTTTGATTGACAGCTGCTCTGATGTACAAGATGCTTTGAACTTCAGACATTTAATTCCCATCAGGTTACAGTCATTATTATTCCCCTCCAACACACTTTACATGAGCAGGCAAAGAAAATGTTCCAGGGATAATATACATTTGCAAGTGCTTTGAATTCAACAGCAAAATCAGGAGAATGAAAGCGGTGCAGGAGTGAGGGAGAGCGATGGAGGAGAGAGAAAGAGGAGAGAAGGAGGAGAGAAGGAGGAGAGAAGGAGGAGAGAGAAAGAGGAGAGGAGGAGGAGAGAGAAAGAGGAGAGAAGGAGGAGAGAGAAAGAGGAGAGGAGGAGGAGAGAGCGGGAGGAGAAAGAGAAAAACCTTGCAGCGTGTAAATGAGGGTTTTGAAAAACATCAGGTTTTAAAAGGGGTAGAAAATAAATCAATATACAGTACCGATCAAGGGTTTGGACACCTAGTCATTCAAAGGTTTTTATTTTTACTATTTTCTACATTGGAGAATAATAGTGAAGACATCAAACTATGAAATAACACATATGGAATCATGAAGCAACCAATTGTTAAATCACAATATATTTTAAATGTGAGATTCTTCAGATCCTTGATGACATCTTTGCACACTCTTGGCATTCTCTCAAACAGCTTCATGACGAATGCTTTTCCAACCGTCTTGAAGGAGTTCCCACATATGCTGAGCACTTGTTGGCTGCTTTTCCTTCACTCTGCAGTCCAACTCATCCCAAACCATCTCAATTGGGTTGAGGTCGGTGATTGTGGAGGCCAGATCATCTGATGCAGCATTCCATCACTCTCCTTCTTGGTCAAATAGCCCTTACACAGCCTGGAGGTGTGTTGGGTCATTTTCCTGTTGAAAAACAAATGATAGTCCCACTAAGCGCAAACCAGATGGGATGGCATGCCGTGGTATCCATGCTGGCTAAATGTGCTGCGGAATGCCGTGGTAGCCATGCTGGTTAAATGTGACTTGAATTCTAAATAAATCACTGACAGTGTCACCAGCAAAGCACCGCCACACCTCCATGATTCAGGTGGGAACCACACATGCGGAGATCATATGTTCACCAACTCTTCGTATCACAAAGATATGGTATTGGACCCAAAAATCTCAAATTTGGACTCATTAGACCAGGTTGACTGACCTTCATGTCTTAAAGTAACGGACTGTCATCATAATATGGACTTGGTCTTTTACCAAATAGGGCTATCTTCTGTATACCACCCCTACCTTGTCACAACACAACTGACCATCTCAAACGCATTGTGGAAAGAAATTCCACAAATTCACGTTCAACAAGGCACACCTGTTAATTGAAATGCATTCCAGGTGACTACCTCATGCAGCTGGTTGAGAGAATGCCAAGAGTGTGCAAAGCTGTCATCAAGGCAAAGGGTGGATACTTTGAAGAACCTAAATGATCAAATATTTTCATTTGTTTATAACTTTTGTTTACTACACGATTCCATGTCATTTCATACGTTTGATGTCTTCACTATTATTCTAAAAAAAAATATATATATCTATATCACCTTTATTTAACCAGGTAGGCTAGTTGAGAACAAGTTCTCATTTACAACTGCGACCTGGCCAAGATAAAGCATAGCAGTGTGAACAGACAACACAGAGTTACACAACGTAGAAAATAGTCAAAATACTAAAAAGCTGGTACTGTATATGAAACAACCCCTGAAGCTGCATTAAGAGGGAGCATTTCCTTATACCAGAATCGCATACCGCACTTCCATTACTTGAAGCTTTAGCTAGCTTATAACGAGGCCCCCTGAGACCTCCTGATATGGACAGAAGCATGTGGTGTGACAGACAGTGTCAGTCAGTCAGTCAGTGAGAGGTACCATCGGCCCATTTTCAAGCTTTTTAGGTCAGTTAAGCCTCTCTTTCCTCATCCATCCCTCTCGATCTCTACCTCATGTTCAAACAGAGGCTTCATTAGCTCACACACTGAGCAAACAGAAAAACAGCCTACCCCACATTCCTGATCCCCAGCTCAGACCAGAGCCCAAGAACCTAGTTCCATTTAAGAATGATGGAGGCCACTGTGTTCTTGGATACCTTGAATGCTGCAGCAATCCTGTCGTCTCGGAGCTCTAAAGACAATTTATTCGACCTCATGGCTTGGTTTTTGCTCTGACATGCACTGTGGGACTTTATATAGACAGGTGTGTGCCTTTCCAAATCATGTCCAATCAATTGAATTTACCACAGGTGGACTCCAATCAAGTTGTGGAAACATCTCATGGGTGAGCAATGGAAACAGGATGCACCTGAGCTCAATTGATTCTCATAGCAAAGGGTCTGAATACTTATGTAAATGTATGTTTTTTATATGTGAAAAAAATTGTAAACACCTGTTTCCGCTTGGTCATTTTGGGGCAGGTTAATGAGGGAAAAATAATTGTATCCATTTTAGAGTAAGGCTGTAATGTAACAAAATGTGGAAAAAGTCAAGTTGTCTGAATACTGTCCGATTACACCGTTTGTCCTTCTCATATTATCCACAGAACAACACTACAACACCACCACACAGCCTCCATCTAGTAAATGACAGCCTGGGAATAACCATTATAACAATAAAACCCTGTGTATTAACCCCGTCATTGTCTAAACACACAGCTATCCAGCTAAACACCTTCTCTCATCTCTTCCTGCCTACCTGGCTGGCTGGTCTTCCTGAGGTAGCTGTAGTCAGAGAGAAACAGACATAATGTGTTCAATTTAATACTGTAGCTAGAGCCTTCCGTCTGTCTGTGAAGGGGGTGTCTGCGTTCTGTCTGGCACTGGGAGCAGAGCTGCAGTAGAAGTGACAGTTATGGCAGCTTTCTATACTACATTCTACTAGCTTACACAGGAGGCTGGCAAATGAGCCGTGTCTGTAAATCCCCACATTCTACATCTAAATGAATGGCTTTATGATACATTATTAGACATGTGGCAATTGATATAGTCATCTGCAACTGAAAATAAGAAACTGACTTAGCTGGTACCAACATACCAATATGTTGACTAGACCTGAAACCCGGCCATCAGACCAACCATTGATGAAAGCAGTCCAACACAGACAACATTTTGTCAAAGCGGAAATGAGTTTGAGACATTCCAGGCAACAAGTGTAGGCCTGGGGCGGCAGGGTAGCCTAGTGGTAAGAGCATTGGACTAGTAACCGAAATGTTGCAAGTTCAAATCCCCGAGTTGACAAGGTACAAAATCTGTCGTTCTGCCCCTGAATAGGCAGTTAACCCACTGTTCCTAGGCCGTCATTGAAAATAAGAATTTGTTCATAACTGACTTGCCTAGTAAAATAAATCATTTAAATAATGATAATGATAAATAATGATAATCACAGAATGTCATGACAATACAGGTGTTTTAACAGCTGTCTCTTTCCATTCATCAAATTAAAAGGTGCACTGTTGGGTATTTTGTGAGTGAACGAAGGTGCGTGGGTCGCCTACAGGAGAGCTTTTGTTAAGTGATTGTTTGACAATCCGATTAAATCATCATGACTGGTTGTGTTTAGGCCACATTAAAAGGCCTAGGTGGTGTGTCCATAAGGTTAGGGGAAGCTAAGCTTTCCCGAAAGTAAATAGAATTATATAGCCTGATTAGCTTACTCCTGTCTGGACAGAAATAATTGACATAATTACCTCAACACCGGTTCCCCCCGCACTGACTCTGAACCGGTACCTCCTGTATATAGCCTCCACATTGACTCTGAACCGGTACCTCTTGTATATAGCCTCCACATTGACTCTGAACCGGTACCTCCTGTATATAGCCTCCACACAGACTCTGTACCGGTACCTCCTGTATATAGCCTCCACATTGACTCTGAACCGGTATCTCCTGTATATAGCCTCCACATTGACTCTGAACCGGTACCTCCTGTATATAGCCTCCACATTGACTCTGAACCGGTACCTCCTGTATATAGCCTCCACATTGACTCTGAACCGGTACCTCCTGTATATAGCCTCCACATTGACTCTGAACCGGTAACCCCTGTATATAGCCTCCACATAGACTCTGTACCGGTACCTCCTGTATATAGCCTCCACATTGACTCTGAACCGGTACCTCCTGTATATCGCCCCGCTATTGATATTTACTGCTGATCTTTAATTATTTGTTTTCCTTATCTCTTACTTTAATTTTTACGTATTTTCTTAAACCTGCATTGTTGGTTAAGGGCGTGAAAGTAAGCATTTCACTGTAAGGTCTACACCTGTTGTATTCAGCCCATGTGAACAATTAAATTAGATTTGAAATAAATCAAATCATTCAAAATCGACACCTAAACCAGAAAGCAAGATTTGGTCATTAGCTAAAAAATATATATATTTAAAAGCTGAGGATAGTTTTAAATCACATAGCATACAGTCGGAAGGCCCCACATTTACATTTACATTTAAGTCATTTAGCAGACGCTCTTATCCAGAGCGACTTACAAATTGGTGCATTCACCTTATGACATCCAGTGGAACACCCACAATTTGTGCATGACACTGCACAGACCAAATAGACTAATGTTGAGTTGTGACTGTCAGTAAAAAGCAGAGACCCAGCCAGGCATATCACAGTATTTAAAAATACAATCAAGGAAAAACTATTTGGAAAGCAAATGGCTTTGGCTGTAAAGAGACGACAATGAAAAGACTCCAATCTGTCTTTTAGTTATATTAACTTAATTGAGCGAACAGTAGCCTCTCTCATTGGCACCAGCAGAGAACATCAGCCACATCCCCGGTGAGTCTGCATATTCACTGTCTTCATTACTGGGTCAGTGCCACTTCTGTTTGTTTTTGGACAATAACTTCCTCCTACAGGTGAAATGGGCGTCATATTGATTGTCTCCCCTTTTCGTAGGCCCATTATATGGATCAGACAACGTTGTTTTTATTCATCTGTTTGTGGCACTAGAGTAGGCTACCCTGTCATTTTACCCTGTCATTTTTGCAGTATATTAAAAACATATGCATGTGCACACTTGGGTGTCCATACCAGTAAGAAATTAAATGTACTTTCAACCCTGGACATCCTGTTAACCACCTGACACCCCAGGCTATGGCCGGCCGTTTGACTCAGGAGCAGGCAGCAGCAGCTGACTTGAAGCCCATTGAAAGACCCCCTGACCTTGGGTTGCATGGGCTCGTCACCAGCCTCTCTGGAGGATCCAGCACAGCACTGAGTTAGAGTTTGAGAACAGGCCTCGTTCGAAGTCCTGCTGTGGCATTGCACTGGCACAGATCAGATGGTAGGATCTTTCATTTTCCTGGCTGGGACTATGTGACCCTGGGGAGAGAAAAGGTTATTCCACACACCCCCAAACGGTCACGCTCCTAAATGAACTTTCTCAAAGAAGGTGCTGTCAGCTTTTCCCCAGGGGGATCCTTTCAAGTTGTGGGGGCGATGCCCTGCTATTAGACCGACAGGCAGCCTTCAGAAGTGAGCCTGAATTCGGTTTAACCCTCCTCGCCTCCCGCCACATTCCCAACATTTTCTATAACCTTCTACTCAGTGAGAATATCCACCCCAGATATCCCTTTCTCTACATAAAGTGAGTGAGTGAGTGAGTGAGTGAGTGAGTGAGTGAGTGAGTGAGTGAGTGAGTGAGTGAGTGAGTGAGTGAGTGAGTGAGTGAGGCCTGGGCGACTACATTGTGATTCAATTCTGTAAGTATTATACTGGACTGGAGCAGGGCTGACTGTGGGAGAAGTAGAGACGCTGGAACTCAAGATAAGGCCGTGGAGAAACTTCAGAGAGACATAACATACACCATCAAAACTACATTAGATCTGAGAGAGAGAAACAGAAGACATAACATACACCATCAAAACTACATTAGATCTGAGAGAGAGAGGGAGAAACAGAAGACATAACATACACCATCAAAACTACATTAGATCAGAGAGAGAGAGGGAGGCACAGAAGAGAGGTAGAGACAGATGGAGATAGTAGTGAAGTAGAAAAAGTTAGGAAGAGAGAAGGAGTAGGTGGACACTGATCATTTGATATTAAACTGACTATAGCAATAGGCTGATTATGGAAATGGTAATGTAAACACCTTACTCTGCTTATCTTAATCGGCGTAGGATCAAAATCGAAGTAAGCCTACGCCTGCGTTCCAGCAATGTATTTGCTCTGCGCATGTGTCAGCACCGGTAGCGCAAACCTCCCTCTATATGAGCGAGTGAAGTGAGTTCGGAAAGACATAGTATGCCTTTTAAAAATAGTGTTCACACCCAAACTAACAAAAAAATGACATGGTCACTGTTGTAGAATGTTAATTTTGATTGTAGATTTTCTGCATTTATCAAAGTGCCATCAAGTAGCCCAGGGATTCCCAAACTTGGGTACGCCAAATAAAAATGTGATTCAAATAAAAATAAATTAAATAACAAAAATCAATCAGTCCATTTAGTAAGGCGTCCATAGAGACACATACCAGCTCTACTGGTAGTACAGCTACTACCAGCAGTACTACACCTGCACCTGTCCACGAAACAAACTGTTCTGCTTCCACAAACACATCCAATGCTAGCATTAGTAATTCTACATTTGTTGTTAGCCCAGCTACCATGGACACAGACTGTTGAAGAGACTCCGAAGAGCCACTGCTCCCTTACCGGGATAAGCACCGAACAGACTTTCGACCATCGAAGAGTCGCAAATATGATAAGAACTACATTGATTTGGGGTTCACTTATATTGGGAGTAGTGCCTTTCCTCAGCCACAGTGTGTTATATGTGCAAAAGTACTATCTCACAACTCAATGAAACCTTCACTCTTGCACAGACATTTAGAAACAAAACATGGACATTTGAAAAATAAGCCACATTAGTTTTTTGAGTGAGAATTAAGACATGTATAAAAACAACAGACACCATTTAAGAAAGAAGGGGCTAGAAGGGGCTAGAAGGGGCTAGAAGGGGCTAGAAGCATCTTATATGGTGAGCTACCAAGCTCTATACACATCTTATATGGTGAGCTACCAAGCTCTATAAACATCTTATATGGTGAGCTACCAAGCTCTGTAAACATCTTATATGGTGAGCTACCAAGCTCTGTAAACATCTTATATGGTGAGCTACCAAGCTCTGTAAACATCTTATATGGTGAGCTACCAAGCTCTATACACATCTTATATGGTGAGCTACCAAGCTCTATAAACATCTTATATGGTGAGCTACCAAGCTCTGTAAACATCTTATATGGTGAGCTACCAAGCTCTGTAAACATCTTATATGGTGAGCTACCAAGCTCTGTAAACATCTTATATGGTGAGCTACCAAGCTCTGTAAACATCTTATATGGTGAGCTACCAAGCTCTGTAAACATCTTATATGGTGAGCTACCAAGCTCTATAAACATCTTATATGGTGAGCTACCAAGCTCTATAAACATCTTATATGGTGAGCTACCAAGCTCTGTAAACATCTTATATGGTGAGCTACCAAGCTCTGTAAACATCTTATATGGTGAGCTACCAAGCTCTGTAAACATCTTATATGGTGAGCTACCAAGCTCTATAAACATCTTATATGGTGAGCTACCAAGCTCTATAAACATCTTATATGGTGAGCTACCAAGCTCTGTAAACATCTTATATGGTGAGCTACCAAGCTCTGTAAACATCTTATATGGTGAGCTACCAAGCTCTGTAAACATCTTATATGGTGAGCTACCAAGCTCTATAAACATCTTATATGGTGAGCTACCAAGCTCTATAAACATCTTATATGGTGAGCTACCAAGCTCTATAAACATCTTATATGGTGAGCTACCAAGCTCTATAAACATCTTATATGGTGAGCTACCAAGCTCTGTAAACATTTACATTTACATTTACATTTAAGTCATTTAGCAGACGCTCTTGGTGAGCTACCAAGCTCTATAAACATCTTATATGGTGAGCTACCAAGCTCTGTAAACATCTTATATGGTGAGCTACCAAGCTCTGTAAACATCTTATATGGTGAGCTACCAAGCTCTATAAACATCTTATATGGTGAGCTACCAAGCTCTATAAACATCTTATATGGTGAGCTACCAAGCTCTGTAAACATCTTATATGGTGAGCTACCAAGCTCTATAAACATCTTATATGGTGAGCTACCAAGCTCTGTAAACATCTTATATGGTGAGCTACCAAGCTCTATAAACATCTTATATGGCTGGGACAATGCTGGGGAAGAAGGCCAACAAACTATACAGACAAATGCCTTCATCAAACAACACTGTTTCACGACCCATCAGTGACATGGCAGGAGATGTTTTGAAACAATTACTGCTTCGCATACAAGCCAGTGAATTATATGCCTTTTCAGCTGGATGAGTCAAGAAATGGACTTTGGTGGTCAAGATGTGTTGGTATCTGTACTGACGGCGCAAAAAACCATGACAGGGAGACATAGTGGAGTGGTAACGTTGCTCCCGATGCAAGCAGTTGCTCCCGATGCCACTTAGGTGCACTGCAGCATCCACCCACTGCAGCATCCACCCAGAGGCTCTTGCTGCCAAGGGAATGCCTGACAGCCTGAAAGATGTTAGGCCACTAAATTGAAAATAGTTAACTTTGTTAAAGCAAGGGCCTTGAACTCTCGTGTATTTTCTGCACTATGCAATGATATGGGCAGGGACCATGTAACGCTTTTACAACATAAAGAAGGGCACTGGTTATCAAGTGGCAAAGTATTGATACATTTTTTTAAATTGAGAGATGAGCTTAAAGTTTTCATTAGTGACCATCATTTTCACTTGTCTGACCGCTTGCATGATGAGGAGTTTCTCACACAACTGGTCTATCTGGGTGATGTTCTTTCTCGCCTGAATAATCTGAATCTAGGATTACAGGGACTCTCCGCAACTATATTCAATGTGCGGGACAAAATTGAGGCTATGATTAAGAAGTTGGAGCTCTTCTCTGTCTGCATTAACAAGGTCAACACACCGGTCTATCCATCATTGTATGATTTTTTGAGTGCAAATGAACTCAAGCTTAGGGACAATGTCAAATGTGATATAGCGAAGCACCTGAGTGAGTTGGGTGCACAATTCCGCAGGTACTTTTCCGATATGGATGACACAAACAACTGGATTCGTTATCCATGCCTTTCATGCTCTTCCTCCAGTCTACTTACTGATATCTGAAAAGGGGAGCCTCATCTAATTTGCAACAAGCGGTTATGTGAAAAATTAGATTTCTGGATAGGGCTGTGCTCAGAGTATCCTGCCTTGGCAAATCACGCTGTTAAGACACTGATGCCCTTTGCAACTACGTACCTCTGTGAGAGTATATTCTCAGAAATCACTAGCATGAAAACTAAATACAGTGAGTGTGGAACATGATTTAAGACTGAGACGCTCTCCCATACAACCCAACATTGTAGAGTTATGAGCATCCCTTCAAGCACACCCTTCCCATTAACCTGTGGTGAGATATTCACAATTTCCAATGAACAAATACGGTTATATACGTAAGATGGTTAAATAAAGAGCAAAATTCATGATAATTATAAGAGCTCTTTGTCACTTCCCACAAGTCGGGTTGTGGCAAAAACACTCATTCTTATGAAAACTATATGTATAGTACAGGCTTACAATGATGGCAAAAAAACAACATTTGAGACGCTGACCCTGGTGCTAGAGGGGGTATGCCGCTGGAGGTTGAATGTTTGCAGGGGTACGGGACTATAACAAGTTTGGCGACCACTGAAGTAGCCTGATTTCAGATGTGTCCAAGATAATAAGGGAAATCATTCTTGCAAAGCATGTAAACGCTTTAAACAAACTAAAATATTAATCTGACAATCCACAATCGTGTTTTTGTGTGCATGTAACCGTGCTCGGTGGGAGATGTAGACAGCTGGTGCAGTAGAGATTAGGGTTGAAAGCAGCGCTCTCTCTCCACTCTATCTCTGTCGTTTGAGGTGTGATTTCTCCTGCTGTAGTGAGAGATTGGTGGAAAGTGCATGGACTTCAGAGAAAGTTCCTCCCTGACACCACTCTGAGCCTACAAACCACACAACGAGGCCATAAAAAAATCCATTACCCATAATCCCCCACATCTGTCTGATAGATTAAAATGAAGGCAGAGCAGACCAGTGGTGCTCACCACCATCACTACTACTACTACTGCTCATCACCACCACTACTACTAATAATACTGCTCATCACCACTCCCACTACTACTCATCACTACTACTACTACTACTACTCATCACTACTGCTCTACACCACCACTACTACTGCTCTACACCACCACTACTACCACTCATCACCACCACCACTACTACTGCTCAACACCACCACTACTACTATTCATCACCACCACTACTACTGCTCAACACCACCACCACCACCACCACTACTACCACTCATCACCACCACCACTACTACTGCTCAACACCACCACTACTACTGCTCAACACCACCACTACTACCACTCATCACCACCACCACTACTACTGCTCAACACCACCACTACTACTGCTCAACACCACCACTACTACTATTCATCACCACCACTACTACTACTACTGCTCAACACCACCACTACTACTATTCATCACCACCACCACTACTACTACTACTGCTCAACACCACCACTACTACTATTCATCACCACCACCACTACTACTACTACTGCTCAACACCACCACTACTACTATTCATCACCACCACTACTACTGCTCATCACCACCACCACTACTACTATTCATCACCACCATCACCACCACTACTACTACTACTGCTCATCACCACCACTACTACTATTCATCACCACCACCACCACTACTACTACTACTGCTCATCACCACCACTACTACTATTCATCACCACCACCACTACTACTACTACTGTAATATATCAACATAATATACTACTACTATTCATCACCACCACTACTACTACTACTACTGCTCAACACCACCACTACTACTGCTCAACACCACCACCACCACTACTACTACTACTGCTCAACACCACCACTACTACTATTCATCACCACCACTACTACTGCTCAACACCACCACCACCACTACTACTATTCATCACCACCACTACTACTGCTCAACACCACCACCACCACCACTACTACTATTCATCACCACCACTACTACTGCTCAACACCACCACTACTACTATTCATCACCACCACTACTACTGCTCAACACCACCACCACTACTGCTCAACACCACCACTACTACTATTCACCACCACCACCACCACCACTACTACTACTGCTCATCACCACCACTACTACTATTCATCACCACCACCACATCACTACCACTACTGCTCATCACCACCACTACTACTATTCATCACCACCACCACTACTACTACTGCTCACCACCACCACTACTACTGCTCATCACCACCACCACCACCACCACTACTACTACTACTGCTCAACACCACCACTACTACTATTCATCACCACCACTACTACTGCTCAACACCACCACTACTACTGCTCAACATCACCACTACTACTACTGCTCAACACCACCACTACTACTGCTCAACACCACCACTACTACTGCTCAACACCACCACTACTACTGCTCAACACCACCACCACCACTACTACTACTACTACTGCTCATCACCACTACTACTACTACTGCTCATCACCACCACTACTACTGCTCAACACCACCACTACTACTACTGCTCATCACCACCACTACTACTACTGCTCATCACCACCACCACTACTACTGCTCAACACCACCACCACCACTACTACTACTACTACTGCTCATCACCACTACTACTACTACTGCTCATCACCACCACTACTACTGCTCATCACCACCACTACTACTATTCATCACCACCACACTACTACTACTACTGCTCATCACCACCACTACTACTACTGCTCATCACCACACACTACTACTGCTCATCACCACCACTACTACTACTACTCATCACCACCACTACTACTACTGCTCAACACCACCACTACTACTATTCATCACCACCACTACTACTACTACTACTGCTCAACACCACCACTACTACTACTGCTCATCACCACCACTACTACTGCTCAACACCACCACTACTACTATTCATCACCACCACTACTACTGCTCAACACCACCACTACTACTACTGCTCAACACCATCACCACCACTACTACTACTACTACTGCTCATCACCACTACTACTACTACTGCTCATCACCACCACTACTACTGCTCAACACCACCACTACTACTATTCATCACCACCACTACTACTGCTCTCAACACCACCACCACCACAACCACCACTACTACTACTGCTCAACACCACCACCACCACCACCACTACTACTACTGCTCATCACCACCACTACTACTACTGCATCAACACCACCACTACTACTGCTCACCACCACCACTACTACTGCTCAACACCACCACTACTACTATTCATCACCACCACTACTACTGCTCAACACCACCACCACCACCACTACTACTACTGCTCATCACCACCACTACTACTACTACTGCTCATCACCACCACTACTACTACTACTGCTCATCACCACCACTACTACTACTACTGCTCATCACCACCACTACTACTACTACTGCTCATCACCACCACTACTACTACTACTGCTCATCACCACTACTACTACTACTGCTCATCATGGGTGGTCACCACTACTACTACTACTGCTCATCATCACCACTACTACTACTACTGCTCATCACCACCACTACTACTACTACTACTCAACACCACCACCACCACTACTACTCAACACCACCACCACCACCACTACTACTACTACTACTACTACCACTACTACTACTACTACTGCTCATCACCACCACTACTACTACTGCTCATCACCACCACTACTCACCACCACTACTGCTCATCACCACCACTACTACTGCTCATCACCACCACCACCACTACTACTGCTCAACACCACCACCACCACTACTACTACTACTACTGCTCATCACCACTACTACTACTACTGCTCATCACCACCACTACTACTGCTCAACACCACCACCACCACCACTACTACTACTACTGCTCATCACCACTACTACTACTACTGCTCATCACCACCACTACTACTACTGCTCAACACCACCACTACTACTACTGCTCATCACCACCACTACTACTACTGCTCTCACCACCACTACTACTACTACCACCACTCATCACCACCACACTACTACTACTGCTCATCATCACCACACTACTACTCACCACTGCTCATCACCACCACTACTACTACTACTGCTCATCACTACACCACCACCACTACTACTACTGCTCATCACCACCACTACTACTACGACTGCTCATCACCACCACCACTACTACTACGACTGCTCATCACCACCACCACTACTACTACTACGACTGCTCATCACCATCACTACTACTACTACTGCTCATCACCACCACTACTACTACTGCTTATCACCACCACTAGTACTACTGCTCATCACCACCACTACTACTGCTCATCACCACCACTACTACTACTGCTCATCACCACCACTACTACTGCTCATCACCACCACCACTACTACTACTGCTCAACACCACCACCACCACTACTACTACTACTACTGCTCATCACCACTACTACTACTACTGCTCATCACCACCACTACTACTACTGCACACACCACCACCACCACTACTACTACTACTGCTCATCACCACCACTACTACTACTACTGCTCATCACCACCACTACTACTACTACTGCTCAACACCACCACTACTACTACTACTGCTGCTCATCACCACTACTACTACTACTGCTCATCACCACCACCACTACTACTACTGCTCAACACCACCACTACTACTATTCATCACCACCACTACTACTGCTCATCACCACCACTACACCACCACCACCACTACTACTACTGCTCATCACCACCACTACTACTACTGCTCAACACCATCACCACCACTACTACTACTGCTCATCACCACCACTACTACTACTGCTCATCACCACCACTACTACTGCTCATCACCACCACCTACTACTACTGCTCATCACCACCACACTACTACTATTCATCACCACCACTACTACTACTACTGCTCATCACCACCAACACCACCACCACCACCACTACTACTACTGCTCATCACCACCACTACTACTGCTCATCATCACCACTACTACTACTACTGCTCATCACCACTACTACTACTGCTCATCATCACCACTACTACTACTACTGCTCATCACCACCACTACTACTACTACTGCTCATCACCACTACTACTACTACTGCTCATCATCACCACTACTCATCACCACACTACTGCTCATCATCACCACTACTACTACTACTGCTCATCACCACCACTACTACTACTGCTCATCACCACCACCACCACCACCACTACTACTACTACTACTACTACTGCTCATCACCACCACTACTACTACTGCTCATCACCACCACTACTACTACTGCTCATCACCACCACTACTACTGCTCATCACCACCACTACTACTGCTCAACACCACCACTACTACTATTCATCACCACCACTACTACTGCTCAACACCACCACTACTACTACTCAACACCACCACTACTACTGCTCAACACCACCACTACTACTGCTCACCACCACCACACCACCACCACCACCACTACTACTACTGCATCACCACCACCACCACTACTACTACTGCTCATCACCACCACCACTACTACTGCTCATCACCACCACTACTACTATTCATCACCACCACTACTACTGCTCATCACCACACACTACTACTGCTCATCACCACCACTACTACTACTGCTCACCACCACCACCACTACTACTGCTCATCACCACCACTACCACTACTGCTCATCACCACCACTACCACTACTGCTCATCACCACCACTACTACTGCTCATCACCACCACTACTACTACCACTACTGCTCATCACCACCACTACTACTACTCATCACCACCACTACTACTACTACCATCACCACCACTACTACTACTGCTCATCACCACCACTACTACTACTGCTCATCACCACCACTACTACTACTACTCATCACCACCACTACTACTACTACTCATCACCACCACTACTACTACTGCTCATCACCACCACTACTACTACTACTGCTCATCACCACCACTACTACTACTACTGCTCATCACCACCACTACTACTACTACTGCTCATCACCACCACTACTACTACTACTGCTCATCACCACCACTACTACTACTACTGCTCATCACCACCACTACTACTACTACTGCTCATCACCACCACTACTACTACTACTGCTCATCACCACCACTACTACTACTACTGCTCATCACCACCACCACTACTACTACTACTCATCACCACCACCACTACTACTACTACGACTGCTCATCACCATCACTACTACTACTGCTTATCACCACCACTAGTACTGCTGCTCATCACCACCACTACTGCTCATCACCACCACTACTGCTCACCACCACCACTACTACTACTGCTCACCACCACCACTACTACTACTGCTCATCACCACCACCACCACTACTACTACTACTACTACTACTGCTCATCACCACCACTACTACTACTGCTCATCACCACCACTACTACTACTGCTCATCACCACCACTACTACTACTGCTCACCACCACCACTACTACTACTGCTCACCACCACCACTACTACTACTGCTCATCACCACCACCACTACTACGACTGCTCATCACCACCACTACTGCTCATCACCACCACTACTACTGCTCATCACCACCACTACTACTACTGCTCATCACCACCACTACTACTACTGCTCACCACCACCACCACTACTACTGCTCATCACCACCACTACCACTACTGCTCATCACCACCACTACCACTACTGCTCATCACCACCACTACCACTACTGCTCATCACCACCACCACTACTGCTCATCACCACCACTACTACTACCACTACTGCTCATCACCACCACTACTACTACTCATCACCACCACTACTACTACTGCTCATCACCACCACTACTACTACTGCTCATCACCACCACTACTACTACTGCTCACCACCACCACTACTACTACTGCTCACCACCACCACTACTAATGCTCATCACCACCACCACCACCACCACTACTACTACTACTGCTCATCACCACCACTACTACTACTGCTCATCACCACCACTACTACTACTGCTCACCATCACCACTACTACTACTGCTCACCACCACCACTACTACTACTGCTCACCACCACCACTACTACTGCTCATCACCACCACCACCACCACCACCACTACTACTACTGCTCATCACCACCACCACTACTACGACTGCTCATCACCACCACTACTGCTCATCACCACCACTACTACTACTGCTCATCACCACCACTACTACTACTGCTCATCACCACCACTACTACTACTGCTCACCACCACCACCACTACTACTGCTCATCACCACCACTACCACTACTGCTCATCACCACCACTACCACTACTGCTCATCACCACCACCACTACTGCTCATCACCACCACTACTACTACCACTACTGCTCATCACCACCACTACTACTACTCATCACCACCACTACTACTACTACTCATCACCACCACTACTACTACTACTCATCACCACCACTACTACTACTGCTCATCACCACCACTACTACTACTACTCATCACCACCACTACTACTACTACTCATCACCACCACTACTACTACTGCTCATCACCACCACTACTACTACTACTGCTCATCACCACCACTACTACTACTACTGCTCATCACCACCACTACTACTACTACTGCTCATCATCACCACTACTACTACTACTGCTCATCACCACCACTACTACTACTACTGCTCATCATCACCACTACTACTACTACTGCTCATCATCACCACTACTACTACTACTGCTCATCACCACCACTACTACTACTACTGCTCATCACCACCACCACTACTACTACTACTCATCACCACCACCACTACTACTACTACGACTGCTCATCACCATCACTACTACTACTGCTTATCACCACCACTAGTACTGCTGCTCATCACCACCACTACTGCTCATCACCACCACTACTGCTCACCACCACCACTACTACTACTGCTCACCACCACCACTACTACTACTGCTCATCACCACCACCACCACCAACACTACTACTACTACTACTACTACTGCTCATCACCACCACTACTACTACTGCTCATCACCACCACTACTACTACTGCTCACCACCACCACTACTACTACTGCTCACCACCACCACTACTACTACTGCTCATCACCACCACCACTACTACTACTGCTCATCACCACCACTACTGCTCATCACCACCACTACTACTACTGCTCATCACCACCACTACTACTACTGCTCATCACCACCACTACTACTACTGCTCACCACCACCACCACTACTACTGCTCATCACCACCACTACCACTACTGCTCATCACCACCACTACCACTACTGCTCATCACCACCACTACCACTACTGCTCATCACCACCACCACTACTGCTCATCACCACCACTACTACTACCACTACTGCTCATCACCACCACTACTACTACTCATCACCACCACTACTACTACTACTCATCACCACCACTACTACTACTACTCATCACCACCACTACTACTACTACTCATCACCACCACTACTACTACTGCTCATCACCACTACTACTACTACTCATCACCACCACTACTACTACTACTCATCACCACCACTACTACTACTGCTGCTCACCACCACTACTACTACTGCTGCTCACCACCACTACTACTACTGCTGCTCACCACCACTACTACTACTGCTGCTCACCACCACTACTACTACTGCTGCTCACCACCACTACTACTACTGCTGCTCACCACCACTACTACTACTGCTGCTCACCACCACCACTACTACTGCTGCCCACCACCACTACTACTGCTGCCCACCACCACCACTACTGCTGCTGCCCACCACCACCACTACTGCTGCTGCCCACCACCACCACTACTGCTGCTGCCCACCACCACCACTACTGCTGCTGCTCATCACCAACACTACTACTACTGCTGCCCACCACCACTACTACTACTGCCCACCACCACTACTACTACTGCTGCCCACCACCACCACTACTACTACTACTGCTGCCCACCACCACCACTACTACTACTGCTGCCCACCACCACCACTACTACTACTACTGCTGCCCACCACCACTACTGCTGCTGCTCATCACCACTACTACTACTGCTGCTCATCACCACTACTACTACTGCTGCTCATCACCACTACTACTACTGCTGCTCATCACCACTACTACTACTACTGCTCATCACCACTACTACTACTACTGCTCATCACCACTACTACTACTGCTGCTCATCACCACCACTACTACTGCTGCTCATCACCACTACTACTACTGCTGCCCATCACCACTACTACTACTGCTGCCCATCACCACCACTACTGCTGCTGCCCACCACCACCACTACTGCTGCTGCCCACCACCACCACTACTACTGCTGCCCACCACCACTACTACTGCTGCCCACCACCACTACTGCTGCTGCTCATCACCACCACTACTACTGCTGCTGCTCATCACCACTACTACTACTACTGCTGCCCACCACCACTACTACTGCTGCTGCTCATCACCACTACTACTGCTGCTGCCCACCACCACTACTGCTGCTGCTGCTCATCACCACTACTGCTGTTGCCCACCACCACTACAGCTGCTGCTCATCACCACCACTAGTGCTGCTGCTCATCACCACTACTACTACTGCTGCTCATCACCACCACTACTGCTCATCACCACCACTACTACTACTGCTCATCACCACCACTACTACTGCTGCTCATCACCACCACTACTACTGCTGCTCATCACCACTACTACTACTACTGCTCATCACCACCACTACTACTACTACTGCTCATCACCACTACTACTACTACTACTGCTCATCACCACTACTACTACTACTACTGCTCATACACCACTACTACTACTACTGCTCATCACCACTACTACTACTGCTGCTCATCACCACTACTACTACTACTGCTCATCACCACTACTACTACTGCTGCTCATCACCACTACTACTACTACTGCTCATCACCACTACTACTACTGCTGCTGCCCACCACCACTACTGTGGCTGCCCACCACCACTACTACTACTGCTCATCACCACTACTACTACTGCTGCTCACCACCACTACTACTACTGCTGCTCACCACCACTACTACTACTGCTGCTCACCACCACCACTACTACTGCTGCCCACCACCACTACTACTGCTGCCCACCACCACCACTACTGCTGCTGCCCACCACCACCACTACTGCTGCTGCCCACCACCACCACTACTGCTGCTGCCCACCAACACCACTACTGCTGCTGCTCATCACCAACACTACTACTACTGCTGCCCACCACCACCACTACTACTGCTGCCCACCACCACTACTACTACTGCTGCCCACCACCACTACTACTACTGCTCATCACCACCACCACTACTACGACTGCTCATCACCACCACTACTGCTCATCACCACCACTACTACTACTGCTCATCACAACCACTACTACTACTGCTCATCACCACCACTACTACTACTGCTCACCACCACCACCACTACTACTGCTCATCACCACCACTACCACTACTGCTCATCACCACCACTACTACTACTGCTCATCACCACCACTACCACTACTGCTCATCACCACCACTACTACTGCTCATCACCACCACTACTACTACTACTCATCACCACCACTACTACTACTGCTCATCACCACCACTACTACTACTACTCATCACCACCACTACTACTACTACTCATCACCACCACTACTACTACTGCTCATCACCACCACTACTACTACTACTGCTCATCACCACCACTACTACTACTACTGCTCATCACCACCACTACTACTACTACTGCTCATCACCACCACTACTACTACTACTACTGCTCATCACCACCACTACTACTACTACTACTGCTCATCACCACCACTACTACTACTACTGCTCATCACCACCACCACTACTACTCATCACCACCACTAGTACTGCTGCTCATCACCACCACTACTGCTCATCACCACCACTACTACTACTGCTCACCACCACCACTACTACTACTGCTCACCACCACCACTACTACTGCTCATCACCACCACCACCACCACCACTACTACTACTACTACTGCTCATCACCACCACCACCACCACCACTACTACTACTACTACTGCTCATCACCACCACTACTACTACTGCTCATCACCACCACTACTACTACTGCTCACCACCACCACTACTACTACTGCTCACCACCACCACTACTACTACTGCTCACCACCACCACTACTACTACTGCTCACCACCACCACTACTACTGCTCATCACCACCACCACCACCACCACCACCACTACTACTACTGCTCATCACCACCACCACTACTACGACTGCTCATCACCACCACTACTGCTCACCACCACCACTACTACTGCTCACCACCACCACTACTACTACTGCTCACCACCACCACTACTACTGCTCATCACCACCACCACCACCACCACCACCACCACCACTACTACTACTACTGCTCATCACCACCACCACTACTACTACTGCTCATCACCACCACTACTACTACTACTGCTCATCACCACCACTACTACTACTACTGCTCATCACCACCACTACTACTACTACTGCTCATCACCACCACTACTACTACTACTGCTCATCACCACCACCACTACTACTACTACTGCTCATCACCACCACCACTACTACTACTCATCACCACCACCACTACTACTACTACTACTGCTCATCACCACCACTACTACTACTGCTCATCACCACCACTACTACTACTGCTCATCACCACCACTACTACTACTGCTCATCACCACCACTACTACTACTGCTCATCACCACCACTACTACTGCTCATCACCACCACCACCACTACTACTGCTCATCACCACCACCACTACTACTACTGCTCATCACCACTACTACTACTACTGCTCATCACCATCACTACTACCACCACCACCACTACTCTCCACCACCACCACCACCACCACCACCACCACCACTACTACTACTACTACTACTGCTCATCACCACCACTACTACTACTGCTGCTCACCACCACCACTGCTGCTCACCACCACCACCGCTGCCCACCACCACCACTAATTGCTGCTGCTCATCACCACTACTACTACTGCTCATCACCACTACTAATGCTGCTCATCACCACCACTACTACTACTGCTGCTCACCACCACTACTACTACTGATGCTCACCACCACTACTACTACTACTGATGCTCACCACCACTACTACTACTCACCACCACTACTACTACTGCTGCTCACCACCACTACTACTACTGCTGCTCACCACCACTACTACTACTGCTGCTCACCACCACTACTACTACTGCTGCTCACCACCACTACTACTACTGCTGCATCACCACCACTACTACTACTGCTGCATCACCACCACTACTACTACTGCTGCATCACCACCACCACTACTACTGCTGCCCACCACCACCACTACTACTGCTGCCATCACCACCACTACTACTGCTGCCCACCACCACCACTACTACTGCTGCCCACCACCACCACTACTGCTGCTGCCCACCACCACCACTACTACTGCTGCCCACCACCACCACTACTACTGCTGCTCATCACCACCACTACTACTACTGCTGCCCATCACCACCACTACTACTGCTGCTCACCACCCACTACTACTACTGCTGCCCACCACCACCACACTACTACTACTGCTGCCCACCACCACCACTACTACTACTGCTGCCCATCACCACCACTACTACTACTGCTGCCCACCACCACTACTACTACTGCTGCTCATCACCACTACTACTACTGCTGCTCATCACCACTACTACTACTGCTGCTCATCACCACTACTACTACTACTGCTCATCACCACTACTACTACTGCTGCTCATCACCACCACTACTACTGCTGCTCATCACCACTACTACTACTGCTGCCCATCACCACTACTACTACTGCTGCCCATCACCACCACTACTACTGCTGCCCACCACCACCACTACTGCTGCTGCCCACCACCACCACTACTACTGCTGCCCACCACCACCACTACTACTGCTGCCCACCACCACTACTGCTGCTGCTCATCACCACCACTACTACTGCTGCTGCTCATCACCACTACTACTACTACTGCTGCCCACCACCACTACTACTGCTGCTGCTCATCACCACTACTACTGCTGCTGCTCACCACCACTACTACTGCTGCTGCTCATCACCACTACTGCTGTTGCCCACCACCACTACAGCTGCTGCTCATCACCACCACTAGTGCTGCTGCTCATCACCACTACTACTACTGCTGCTCATCACCACTACTACTACTACTGCTCATCACCACCACTACTACTACTGCTCATCACCACCACTACTACTGCTGCTCATCACCACCACTACTACTGCTGCTCATCACCACTACTACTACTACTGCTCATCACCACTACTACTACTACTACTGCTCATCACCACTACTACTACTACTACTGCTCATCACCACTACTACTACTACTACTGCTCATCACCACTACTACTACTACTGCTCATCACCACTACTACTACTACTACTGCTCATCACCACTACTACTACTACTACTACTGCTCATCACCACTACTACTACTACTACTGCTCATCACCACTACTACTACTACTACTGCTCATCACCACTACTACTACTACTACTGCTCATCACCACTACTACTACTACTGCTCATCACCACCACTACTACTGCTGCTCATCACCACCACTACTACTGCTCATCACCACCACTACTACTGCTGCTCATCACCACTACTACTACTACTGCTCATCACCACTACTACTACTACTGCTCATCACCACTACTACTACTGCTGCTGCCCACCACCACTACTACTACTGCTGCTGCCCACCACCACTACTGCTGCTGCCCACCACCACTACTACTACTGCTCATCACCACTACTACTACTGCTGCTCACCACCACTACTACTACTGCTGCTCACCACCACTACTACTACTGCTGCTCACCACCACCACTACTACTGCTGCATCACCACCACTACTACTGCTGCCCACCACCACCACTACTACTGCTTCATCACCACCACTACTACTGCTGCTCACCACCACCACTACTACTGCTTCATCACCACCACTACTACTGCTGCTCATCACCACCACTACTACTGCTTCACCACCACCACTACTACTGCTGCCCACCACCACTACTACTACTGCTGCCCACCACCACTACTACTACTGCTGCTCCACCACCACTACTACTACTGCTGCACTACCACCACCACTACTACTACTGCTCACCACCACCACTACTACTACTGCTGCTCACCACCACCACTACTACTACTACTGCTGCATCACCACCACTACTACTACTACTGCTCATCACCACCACTACTACTACTGCTGCTCATCACCACTACTACTACTGCTGCTCATCACCACCACTACTACTGCTGCTCATCACCACTACTACTACTGCTGCTCATCACCACTACTACTACTACTGCTCATCACCACTACTACTACTGCTGCTCATCACCACCACTACTACTGCTGCTCATCACCACTACTACTACTGCTGCTCATCACCACTACTACTACTGCTGCTCATCACCACTACTACTACTGCTGCTCACCACCACCACTACTACTGCTGCTCATCACCACCACTACTACTACTACTACTGCTCATCACCACCACACTACTACTGCTGCTCATCACCACACACTACTGCTGCTCATCACCACCACTACTACTACTGCTGCTCATCACCACCACTACTACTACTGCTGCTCATCACCACCACTACTACTGCTGCTGCTCATCACCACCACTACTACTGCTGCTCATCACCACCACTACTACTGCTGCCATCACCACCACTACTGCTGCTGCTCATCATCACCACTACTGCTGCTGCTCATCACCACCACTACTACTGCTGCTCATCACCACTACTACTACTGCTCATCACCACCACTACTACTGCTGCTCATCACCACTACTACTGCTGCTCATCACCACCACTACTACTGCTCATCACCACCACTACTACTGCTGCTCACCACCACCACTACTACTGCTGCTCAACACCACCACTACTACTGCTGCCCACCACCACTACTACTGCTCATCACCACTACTGCTGCTCAACACCACCACTACACTCACCACCACTACTACTGCTGCTCATCACCACCACTACTGCTGCTGCTCATCACCACTACTACTACTGCTGCTCATCACCACTACTACTACTGCTGCTCATCACCACTACTACTACTACTGCTCATCACCACTACTACTACTGCTGCTCATCACCACTACTACTGCTGCTCATCACCACCACTACTACTGCTGCCCACCACCACTACTACTACTGCTGCCCACCACCACTACTACTACTACTGCTCATCACCACCACTACTACTACTGCTCATCACCACCACTACTACTACTGCTCATCACCACCACCACTACTACTACTGCTCATCACCACCACTACTACTACTGCTCATCACCACCACTACACTGCTCATCACCACCACTACTACTGCTCATCACCACCACCACCACCACTACTACTACTACTGCTCATCACCACCACCACTACTACTACTGCTCATCACCACCACTACTGCTGCTCATCACCACCACTACTACTACTGCTCATCACCACCACTACTACTACTGCTCACCACCACCACTACTACTGCTCATCACCACCACCACTGCTCATCACCACCACCACTACTACTACTACTGCTCATCACCACCACCACTACTACTACTGCTGCTCATCACCACTACTACTACTACTGCTCATCACCACCCACTACTACTACTGCTCATCACCACCACCACTACTACTACTGCTCATCACCACACTACTACTACTACTGCTCATCACCACCACTACTACTACTGCTCATCACCACCACTACTACTACTACTGCTCACCACCACCACTACTACTACTACTGCTCATCACCACCACACTACTACTGCTCTCACCACCACCACTACCACACTGCTCATCACCACCACTACTACTACTGCTCATCACCACCACTACTACTACTGCTCATCACCACCACTACTACTACTGCTCACCACCACCACCACTACTACTGCTCATCACCACCACTACCACTACTGCTCATCACCACCACCACTACTCATCACCACCACTACCACTACTGCTCATCACCACCACTACTACTGCTCAACACCACCACCACCACCACTACTACTATTCATCACCACCACTACTACTGCTCAACACCACCACTACTACTATTCATCACCACCACTACTACTGCTCAACACCACCACTACTACTACTGCTCATCACCACCACTACTACTGCTCAACACCACCACTACTACTGCTCAACACCACCACTACTACTGCTCAACACCACCACTACTACTGCTCAACACCACCACTACTACTGCTCTCATCACACCACTACTACTGCTGCTCATCACCACCCACTACTACTACTGCTCAACACCACCACTACTACTGCTCATCACCACCACCACCACTACTACTACTCAACACCACCACCACCACTACTACTACTGCTGCTCATCACCACCACTACTACTACTACTGCTCATCACCACCACTACTACTACTACTGCTCATCACCACCACTACTACTACTACTGCTCATCATCACCATTACTACTACTACTGCTCATCACCACCACTACTACTACTACTGCTCATCACCACCACTACTACTACTGCTGCTCATCACCACTACTACTACTACTACTGCTCATCACCACCACTACTACTACTACTGCTCATCACCACCACTACTACTGCTCATCACCACCACTACTACTACTACTGCTCATCACCACCACTACTACTACTACTGCTCATCACCACCACTACTACTACTACTGCTCATCACCACCACTACTACTGCTCATCACCACCACTACTACTACTACTACTACTACTACTACCACTACTACTACTACTACTGCTCATCACCACCACCACTACTACTACTGCTCATCATCACCACCACTACTGCTCATCACCACCACTACTGCTCATCACCACCACTACTACTACTGCTCACCACCACCACTACTACTACTGCTCACCACCACCACTACTACTGCTGCTCACCACCACCACTACTACTGCTCATCACCACCACCACCACCACTACTACTACTGCTCATCACCACCACTACTACTACTGCTCACCACCACCACTACTACTACTGCTCACCACCACCACTACTACTACTGCTCACCACCACCACTACTACTGCTCATCACCACCACTACTACTACTGCTCATCACCACCACCACCACTACTACTACTACTGCTCATCACCACCACCACTACTACGGCTGCTCATCACCACCACTACTGCTCATCACCACCACTACTACTACTGCTCATCACCACCACTACTACTACTGCTCATCACCACCACTAGTACTACTGCTCACCACCACCACCACTACTACTGCTCATCACCACCACCACTGCTCATCACCACCACCACTACTACTGCTCATCACCACCACTACCACTACTGCTCATCACCACCACCACACTCATCACCACCACTACCACTACTGCTCATCACCACCACTACTACTACTGCTCATCACCACCACTACTACTACTGCTCATCACCACCACTACTACTACTGCTCATCACCACCACTACTACTACTGCTCATCACCACCACTACTACTACTGCTCATCACCACCACTACTACTACTGCTCATCACCACTACTACTACTGCTGCTCACCACCACTACTACTACTGCTGCTCACCACCACTACTACTACTGCTGCTCACCACCACCACTACTACTGCTGCCCACCACCACTACTACTGCTGCCCACCACCACCACTACTGCTGCTGCCCACCACCACCACTACTGCTGCTGCCCACCACCACCACTACTGCTGCTGCCCACCACCACCACTACTGCTGCTGCTCATCACCAACACTACTACTACTGCTGCCCACCACCACCACTACTACTGCTGCCCACCACCACTACTACTACTGCTGCACCACCACCACTACTACTACTACTGCTGCCCACCACCACCACTACTACTACTACTGCTGCCCACCACCACCACTACTACTACTGCCCACCACCACTACTGCTGCTGCTCATCACCACTACTACTACTGCTGCTCATCACCACTACTACTACTGCTGCTCATCACCACCACTACTACTACTACTACTGCTGCTCATCACCACTACTACTACTGCTGCTCATCACCACTACTACTGCTGCTGCATCACCACCACTACTACTGCTGCTGCATCATCACCACTACTACTGCTGCCCATCACCACTACTACTACTGCTGCCCATCACCACTACTACTACTGCTGCTGCCCACCACCACTACTACTGCTGCTCACCACCACTACTACTACTGCTGCTCACCACCACCACTACTACTGCTGCTCATCACCACCACTACTACTGCTGCTCACCACCACCACTACTACTGCTGCTCATCACCACCACTACTGCTGCTGCTCATCACCACTACTACTACTGCTGCTCATCACCACTACTACTACTGCTGCCATCACCACCACTACTACTGCTGCTGCTCATCACCACTACTACTGCTGCTCATCACCACCACTACTACTGCTGCTCATCACCACTACTACTACTGCTGCTCATCACCACTACTACTACTGCTGCTCATCACCACCACTACTACTACTACTGCTCATCACCACTACTACTACTGCTGCTCATCACCACACTACTACTGCTGCTCATCACCACTACTACTACTGCTGCTCATCACCACACTACTACTGCTGCTCATCACCACTACTACTACTACTGCTCATCACCACCACTACTACTACTGCTCATCACCACCACTACTACTACTACTGCTCATCACCACTACTACTACTGCTGCTCATCACCCACTACTACTGCTGCTCATCACCACTACTACTACTGCTGCTCATCACCACATACACCACTACTACTACTACTGCTGCTCATCACCACTACTACTACTGCTGCTCATCACCACTACTACTACTACTGCTCATCACCACTACTACTACTGCTGCTCATCACCACTACTGCTGCTGCTCATCACCACTACTACTACTGCTGCTCATCACCACTACTACTACTGCTGCTCATCACCACTACTGCTGCTGCTCATCACCACTACTACTACTACTGCTCATCACCACTACTACTACTACTGCTGCCCACCACCACCACTACTACTACTGCTGCTCATCACCACCACTACTACTGCTGCCCACCACCACCACTACTACTGCTGCTCATCACCACTACTACTACTGCTGCCCACCACCACTACTACTACTGCTGCTCATCACCACTACTGCTGCTGCCCACCACCACTACTACTGCTGCTCATCACCACCACTACTGCTGCTGCTCATCACCACTACTACTACTGCTGCTCATCACCACTACTACTACTGCTGCTCATCACCACCACTACTACTGCTGCTCATCACCACTACTACTACTGCTGCTCATCACCACTACTACTACTACTGCTCATCACCACCACCACTACTACTACTGCTCATCACCACCACTACTACTGCTGCTCATCACCACCACTACTACTGCTGCTCATCACCACCACTACTACTGCTGCTCATCACCACTACTACTACTACTGCTCATCACCACCACTACTACTACTGCTCATCACCACTACTACTACTACTGCTCATCATCACCACCACTACTACTGCTGCTGCTCATCACACACTACTACTACTGCTCATCACCACTACTACTACTGCTGCTCATCACCACCACTACTACTGCTCATCACCACCACTACTACTGCTGCTCATCACCACCACTACTACTGCTGCTCATCACCCACTACTGCTGCTGCTCATCACCACTACTACTACTGCTGCTCATCACCACCACTACTACTGCTGCTCATCACCACTACTGCTGCTGCTCATCACCACTACTACTACTGCTGCTCATCACCACTACTACTACTACTGCTCATCACCACTACTACTACTACTGCTGCTCATCACCACTACTACTACTGCTGCTCATCACCACTACTACTACTGCTGCTCATCACCACTACTACTACTACTGCTGCTCATCACCACCACTACTACTACTGCTCATCACCACTACTACTACTGCTGCTCATCACCACTACTACTACTGCTGCTCATCACCACTACTACTACTGCTGCTCATCACCACCACTACTACTGCTGCTCATCACCACTACTGCTGCTGCTCATCACCACTACTACTACTGCTGCTCATCACCACTACTACTACTGCTGCTCATCACCACTACTACTGCTGCTCATCACCACTACTACTACTACTGCCCACCACCACTACTACTACTGCTGCTCATCATTACCACTACTACTACTGCTGCTCATCACCACTACTACTACTGCTGCTCACCACCACTACTGCTGCTCACCACCACCTACTACCACCACCACTACTACTGCTGCCCACCACCACCACCACTACTACTGCTGCCCACCACCACTACTACTGCTGCCCACCACCACCACTACTACTGCTGCCCACCACCACCACTACTACTGCTGCCCACCACCACCACTACTGCTGCTGCTCATCACCACCACTACTACTGCTGCTCATCACCACACTACTACTGCTGCCCACCACCACCACTACTACTGCTGCTCACCACCACTACTACTACTGCTGCCCACCACCACTACTACTACTGCTGCCACCACCACCACTACACCACCACCACTACTACTACTGCTGCTCACCACCACCACTACTACTGCTGCCCACCACCACCACTACTACTACTACTGCTGCCACCACCACCACTACTAATACTGCTGCCCACCACCACTACTGCTGCTGCTCATCACCACTACTACTACTGCTGCTCATCACCACTACTACTACTGCTGCTCATCACCACCACTACTACTGCTGCTGCATCACCACCACTACTACTGCTGCTCATCACCACCACTACTACTGCTGCTCATCACCACCACTACTACTGCTGCTCATCACCACCACTACTACTGCTGCTCATCACCACCACTACTACTGCTGCTCATCATCACCACTACTACTGCTGCTCATCACCACCACTACTACTGCTGCTCATCATCACCACCACTACTACTGCTGCTCATCACCACTACTACTACTGCTGCTCATCACCACTACTACTACTGCTGCTCATCACCACCACTACTGCTGCTGCTCATCACCACTACTACTACTGCTGCTCATCACCACTACTACTACTGCTGCTCATCACCACCACTACTACTGCTGCTCATCACCACTACTGCTGCTGCTCATCACCACTACTACTACTCATCACCACTACTACTACTGCTGCTCACCACCACCACTACTACTGCTGCTCATCACCACTACTACTACTGCTGCTCATCACCACTACTACTACTGCTGCTCATCACCACTACTACTACTGCTCATCACCACCACTACTACTGCTGCCCACCACCACTACTACTGCTGCTCATCCCCACTACTGCTGCTGCCCACCACCACCACTACTACTGCTGCTCATCACCACTACTGCTGCTGCCCACCACCACCACTACTACTGCTGCCCACCACCACCACTACTACTGCTGCTCACCACCACCACTACTACTACTGCTGCTCATCACCACCACTACTGCTGCTGCTCATCACCACCACTACTACTGCTGCTCACCACCACTACTACTACTGCTGCTCATCACCACTACTACTACTGCTCATCACCACCACTACTGCTGCTCATCATCATCACCACTACTGCTGCTGCTCATCACCACTACTACTACTGCTGCTCATCACCACTACTACTACTGCTGCTCATCACCACTACTACTACTGCTGCTCATCACCACTACTGCTGCTGCTCATCACCACACTACTACTGCTGCTCATCACCACTACTACTACTGCTGCTCATCACCACTACTACTGCTGCTGCTCATCACCACTACTACTACTGCTGCTCATCACCACCACTACTACTGCTGCTCATCACCACCACTACTACTGCTGCCCACCACCACCACTACTACTGCTGCTCATCACCACTACTGCTGCCCACCACCACCACTACTACTGCTGCCCACCACCACCACTACTACTGCTGCTCATCACCACCACTACTACTGCTGCTCATCACCACCACTACTACTGCTGCTCATCACCACTACTACTACTGCTGCTCATCACCACCACTACTACTGCTGCTCATCACCACTACTACTACTGCTGCTCATCACCACTACTACTACTGCTGCTCATCACCACTACTACTACTGCTGCTCATCACCACTACTACTGCTGCTCATCACCACTACTACTGCTGCTCATCACCACTACTACTGCTGCTCATCACCACTACTACTACTGCTGCCCATCACCACTACTACTACTGCTGCTCATCACCACTACTACTGCTGCTCATCACCACTACTACTGCTGCTCATCACCACTACTACTACTGCTGCTCATCACCACCACTACTACTGCTGCTCACCACCACTACTACACTGCTGCTCATCACCACTACTGCTGCTGCTCATCACCACTACTACTGCTGCTCATCACCACTACTACTACTGCTGCTCATCACCACTACTACTACTGCTCATCACCACCACTACTACTGCTCATCACCACCACTACTACTGCTGCTCATCACCACCACTACTACTGCTGCCCACCACCACTACTACTGCTGCTCATCACCACTACTGCTGCTGCCCACCACCACCACACTACTGCTGCTCACCACCACTACTACTGCTGCTCATCACCACCACTACTACTGCTGCCCACCACCACTACTACTGCTGCTCATCACCACTACTACTGCTGCTCATCACCACCACTACTACTGCTGCTCATCACCACTACTACTGCTGCTGCTCATCACCACTACTACTACTGCTGCTCATCACCACTACTACTACTGCTGCTCATCACCACTACTACTACTGCTCATCACCACCACTACTACTGCTGCTCATCACCACCACTACTACTGCTGCTCATCACCACTACTACTGCTGCCCACCACCACCACTACTACTGCTGCTCATCACCACTACTACTACTGCTGCCCACCACCACCACTACTACTGCTGCTCATCACCACCACTACTACTGCTGCCCACCACCACCACTACTACTGCTGCTGCTCACCACCACTACTACTGCTGCTCATCACCACCACTACTACTGCTGCCCACCACCACTACTACTCATCACCACTACTACTACTGCTGCTCATCACCACTACACTCACCACTACTGCTGCTGCTCATCACCACTACTGCTGCTGCTCATCACCACACTACTGCTGCTGCTCATCACCACTACTACTACTGCTGCTCATCACCACTACTACTACTGCTGCTCATCACCCACATCACCACTACTACTACTGCTGCTCATCACCACCACTACTACTGCTGCATCACCACTCATCACCACTACTACTACTGCTGCTCATCACCACCACTACTACTGCTGCTCATCACCACCACTACTACTGCTGCCCACCACCACCACTACTACTGCTGCTCATCACCACTACTGCTGCTCATCACCACTACTGCTGCTCATCACCACCACTACTACTGCTGCTCATCACCACTACTACTACTGCTGCTCATCACCACCACTACTACTGCTGCTCATCACCACTACTACTACTGCTGCTCATCACCACTACTACTACTACTGCTCATCACCACTACTACTACTGCTGCTCATCACCACCACTACTGCTGCTGCTCATCACCACTACTACTACTGCTGCTCATCACCACCACTACTACTGCTGCTCATCACCACCACTGCTGCTCATCACCACTACTACTGCTGCTGCTCATCACACACTACTACTGCTGCTCACCACCACCACTACTACTGCTGCTCATCACCACTACTGCTGCTGCTCATCACCACACTACTGCTGCTCATCACCACACTACTACTGCTGCTCATCACCACCACTACTACTGCTGCTGCCCACCACCACCACTACTACTGCTGCTCATCACCACTACTACTGCTGCTCATCACCACTACTACTACTGCTGCTCATCACCCACTACTACTGCTGCCCACTACTACTGCTCATCACCACCACTACTACTGCTGCTCATCACCACCTACTACTACTGCCCACCACCCACTGCTGCTCATACTGCTGCTGCCCACCACCACCACTACTGCTGCTGCTCATCACCACTACTACTGCTGCCCACCACCACCACTACTACTGCTGCCCACCACCACCACTACTACTGCTGCTCATCACCACTACTACTGCTGCTCATCACCACACTACTACTGCTGCCCACCACCACCACTACTACTGCTGCTCATCACCACTACTGCTGCTGCTCATCACCACTACTGCTGCTGCTCATCACCACCACTACTACTGCTGCTCACCACCACTACTACTACTGCTGCTCATCACCACTACTACTACTGCTGCTCATCACCACTACTACTACTGCTGCTCATCACCACTACTACTACTGCTGCTGCCCACCACCACTACTACTACTGCTGCTCATCACCACTACTGCTGCTGCTCATCACCACTACACTGCTGCTGCTCATCACCACTACTACTACTGCTGCTCATCACCACTACTACTACTGCTGCTCATCACCACTACTACTACTGCTGCTCATCACCACTACTACTGCTGCTGCTCATCACCACTACTACTACTGCTGCTCATCACCACTACTACTACTGCTGCTCATCACCACTACTACTACTGCTGCTCATCACCACTACTACTGCTGCTCATCACCACTACTACTACTACTGCTCATCACCACTACTACTACTGCTGCTCATCACCACTACTACTACTCATCACCACTACTACTACTGCTGCTGCCCACCACCACTACTACTACTGCTGCTCATCACCACTACTGCTGCTCATCACCACCACTACTACTGCTGCTCATCACCACTACTACTACTGCTGCTCATCACCACCACTACTACTACTGCTCATCACCACTACTACTACTGCTCATCACCACTACTACTACTGCTGCTCATCACCACTACTACTACTGCTGCTCATCACCACTACTACTGCTGCTCATCACCACTACTACTACTGCTGCCCACCACCACTACTACTGCTGCTGCTCATCACCACTACTACTACTGCTGCTCATCACCACTACTGCTGCCCATCACCACCACTACTACTGCTGCCCACCACCACTACTACTACTGCTGCTCATCATCACCACTACTACTGCTGCTCATCACCACCACTACTACTGCTGCTCATCACCACCACTACTACTGCTGCTCATCACCACCACTACTACTCACCACTGCTGCTGCTCATCACCACTACTACTACTGCTGCTCATCACCACTACTACTACTGCTGCTCATCACCACTACTACTACTGCTGCTCATCACCACTACTACTGCTGCTGCTCATCACCACCACTACTACTGCTGCTCATCACCACCACTACTGCTGCTGCTCATCACCACTACTACTGCTGCTGCTCATCACTACCACTACTACTGCTGCTCATCACCACTACTACTGCTGCTCACCACTACTACTGCTGCCCACCACCACCACTACTACTGCTGCTCATCACCACTACTACTGCTGCTCATCACCACTACTGCTGCTGCTCATCACCACTACTGCTGCTGCTCATCACCACTACTACTACTGCTGCTCATCACCACTACTACTACTGCTGCTGCCCACCACCACCACTACTACTGCTGCTCATCACCACTACTACTGCTGCTCATCACCACTACTACTACTGCTGCTCATCACCACTACTACTACTGCTGCTCATCACCACCACTACTACTGCTGCTCATCACCACTACTACTGCTCATCACCACTACTACTGCTGCTGCTCATCACCACTACTACTGCTGCTCATCACCACACTACTACTGCTGCTCATCACCACTACTACTACTGCTGCTCATCACCACCACTACTGCTGCTGCTCATCACCACCACTACTACTGCTGCTCATCACCACTACTACTACTGCTGCTCATCACCACTACTACTACTGCTCATCACCACTACTGCTGCTGCTCATCACCACTACTACTACTGCTGCTCATCACCACTACTACTACTGCTGCTCATCACCACCACTACTACTGCTGCACCACCACCACTACTACTACTGCTGCTCATCACCACCATTACTACTACTGCTGCTGCTCATCACCACTACTACTACTGCTGCTCATCACCACCACTACTGCTGCTGCTCTACTGCTGCACCACCACCACTACTACTGCTGCTCATCACCACTACTACTACTGCTGCTCATCACCACCACTACTACTACTGCTGCTCACCACTACTACTACTGCTGCTCATCACCACCACTACTGCTGCTGCCCACCACCACCACTACTACTGCTGCTGCTCATCACCACTACTACTGCTGCTGCTCATCACCACTACTACTACTCATCACCACTACTACTGCTGCTCATCACCACTACTACTGCTGCTCATCACCACTACTACTGCTGCTCATCACCACTACTACTACTGCTGCTCATCACCACTACTACTACTGCTGCTCATCACCACTACTACTGCTGCTGCTCATCACCACCACTACTACTACTGTTGCTGCTCATCACCACTACTACTACTGCTGCTCATCACCACTACTACTGCTGCTGCCCATCACCACCACTACTACTGCTGCTCATCACCACCACTACTGCTGCTGCCCACCACCACCACTACTACTGCTGCTCATCACCACCACTACTACTGCTGCTCATCACCACCACTACTACTGCTGCTCATCACCACCACTACTGCTGCTGCTCATCACCACTACTACTGCTGCCCACCACCACCACTACTACTGCTGCTCATCACCACACTACTACTGCTGCTCATCACCACCACTACTACTGCTGCTCATCACCACCACTACTACTGCTGCTCATCACCACCACTACTACTGCTGCTCATCACCACTACTACTACTGCTGCTCATCACCACTACTACTACTGCTGCTCATCACCACTACTACTACTGCTGCTCATCACCACTACTACTACTGCTGCTCATCACCACCACTACTACTGCTGCTCATCACCACTACTACTACTGCTGCTCATCACCACTACTACTACTGCTGCTCATCACCACTACTACTACTGCTGCTCATCACCACTACTACTACTGCTGCTGCCCACCACCACCACCACTACTACTACTGCTGCTCATCACCACTACTACTACTGCTGCACCACCACCACTACTACTACTGCCCACCACCACCTGCCCACCACCACCACCACTACTACTGCTGCTCATCACCACCACTACTACATCACCACTACTACTACTGCTGCTCATCACCACCACTACACCACCACCACTACTGCTGCTGCTCACCACCACCACTACTGCTGCTGCTCATCACCACCACTACTGCTGCTGCTCATCACCACCACTACTACTGCTGCTCATCACCACCACTACTGCTGCTGCCCATCCACCACCACTACTACTGCTGCTCATCACCACCACTACTACTACTGCTGCTCATCACCACCACTACTGCTGCTGCTCATCACCACCACTACTACTGCTGCTGCCCACCACCACCACTACTACTGCTGCTCATCATCACCACTACTACTACTGCTGCTCATCACCACTACTACTACTGCTGCTCATCACCACTACTACTACTACTGCTCATCACCACCACTACTGCTGCTGCTCATCACCACTACTACTACTGCTGCTCATCACCACCACTACTGCTCATCACCACCTCTACTGCTGCTGCTCATCACCACTACTACTACTACTGCTGCCCACCACCACCACCACTGCTGCCCACCACCACCACTACTACTACTACTGCTGTCCACCACCACCACCACTACTACTGCTTCTCATCATCACCACTACTACTGCTGCCCACCACCACCACTACTGCTGCCCACCACCACCACTACTACTACTGCTTACCACCACTACTACTGCTGCTCATCACCACCACTACCGCTGCTGCTCATCACCACTACTACTGCTGCTCATCACCACCACTACCGCTGCTGCTCATCACCACCACTACCGCTGCTGCTCATCACCACCACTACCGCTGCAGCTCATCACCACCACTACCGCTGCAGCTCATCACCACCACTACCGCTGCAGCTCACCGCCACCACCACTGCAGCTCACCGCCACTGCAGCTCACCGCCACCACCACTGCAGCTCACCGCCACCACCACTGCAGCTCACCGCCACCACCACTGCAGCTCACCGCCACCACCACTGCAGCTCACCGCCACCACCACTGCAGCTCACCGCCACCACCACTGCAGCTCACCGCCACCACCACTGCAGCTCACCGCCACCACCACTGCAGCTCACCGCCACCACCACTGCAGCTCACCGCCACCACTGCACACATGGAGATAAGTGTTCCTAGAAAGGATCAAAACACATGTAAACACAAGAAGGGGGATAAGGGATTTGTGGATCAGGTTTAGGTTAATACTCACTCAACCATGGAGGGGGGGATGGTGCAGCAGTCCTGGATGGCGTTCAGAGGAGAGGTCAGGTGGGCTGTGTATGACGCCTCCACTACCTGCTTGTTCCTGTTCACCACATCCAGGTAGCGGTTAAACTTCTCACGGATCTTCTTCGCAAGCTACACACACACACACACACAGATATATTCTGTATGACATGGTACACAAGGTCCTCATCATGGTAGAATTACAGCACACGCTCAGTCAGAAGATGAAGTACCTTAGTTAACACCTATTCATGTATGAGTACCCTCCCATTCTTAGGTCAGAGACTACGTTCTGTATTAATCACAGTTTGAACAAGGCACGTATAACACACACACACACACACACACACACACACACACACACACACACACACACACACACACACACACACACACACACACACACACACACACACACACACACACACACACACACACACACACACACACACACACACACACACACACACACACGGTCCTCATACATACTGGCTGAATTACCAAGGGAAAGATCTGTGAACAGCATCAAAGCCGCTCAGACCTCAGAACCAGACTCTGTGTGAAAGCTGTCAATGTTGAGGAAAAGTCATGATGGGTGGTGGAGGGTTAGTGAGGAATAAACCTGTGTTACACGCTCAAAGCATGGAAACCAAGAAGGAAGAAGGAAAATCTAGTCCCTCCTGAACAAAGGGCGGATAATTGAATCCTGCTGGTTAGTGTTAAGCCTGACGAGTCCCCTGTGTTGGTACTGAGCGATTTGTACTTTGAGGTTGGTTCGATTTATCAAAAAATAATGGTCTGTGATTTTTTTTATTTTTTATTAAATGCACAATGCAATGCATTGAATGCTGTAACAACACAGAATACAACTATTAATAAAAGTCCATGATGGTAGTGACTCCTCATGACTACTTAATAACCATTTATTCACATTACTTTAATGAAATATTTCAGTTGTTGTATAGATTACATTTGGTGACTTCATTTCATTCCAAGTCCTCATCTCTATAGAGCGGTTGTCTAGGCTGTCTGACAAAAATCACTATTTTAGTAGTTCTTCGGAGTAAATAAGGCATACTTTTATGACTGCTGAATACCAACTATCAATCACTTAGATCATGTATTTTCAGGTAGATATACAGTGGGGCAAAAAAGTATTTCCCAATTGTGCAAGTTCTCCTACTTAAAAAGATGAGAGAGGCCTGTAATTTTCATCATAGGTACACTTCAACTATGACAGACAAAATGAGGAGAAAAAAATCCAGAAAATCACATTGTAGGATTTTTAATTTATTTATTTGCAAATTATGGTGGAGAATAAGTAGTCGGTCAATAACAAAAGTTTCTCAATACTTTGTTAAATACCCTTTGTTGGCAATGACAGGTCAAATGTTTTCTGTAAGTCTTCACAAGGTTTTCACACACTGTTGCTGGTATTTTGGCCCATTCCTCCATGCAGATCTCCTCTAGAGCAGTGATGTTTTGGGGCTGTTGCTGGGCAGCACAGACTTTCAACTCCCTCCAAAGACTTTCTATGGGGTTGAGATCTGGAGACTGGCTAGGCCACTCCAGGACCTTGAAATGCTTCATACGAAGCCACTCCTTTGTTGCCCGGGCGGTGTGTTTGGGATCATTGTCATGCTGAAAGACCCAACCACGTTTCACCTTCAATGCCCTTGCTGATTGAAGGAGGTTTTCACTCAAAATCTCACGATACATGGCCCCATTCATTCTTTCCTTTACACGGATCAGTCGTCCTGGCCCCTTTGCAGAAAAACAGCCCCAAAGCATGTTTCCACCCCCATGCTTCACAGTAGGTATAGTGTTCTTTGGATGCAACTCAGCATTCTTTGTCCTCCAAACACGACGACATGAGTTTTTACCAAAAAGTTATATTTTGGTTTCATCTGACCATATGACATTCTCCCAATCTTCTTCTGGATCATCCAAATGCTCTCTAGCAAACTTCAGACGGGCCTGGACATGTACTGGCTTAAGCAGGGGGACACGTCTGGCACTGCAGGATTTGAGTCTCTGGCAGCGTAGTGTGTTACTGATGGTAGGCTTTGTTACTTTGGTCCCAGCTCTCTGCAGTTCTCTGCAATTCATTCCCCCCGTGAGGTTCTGGGATTTTTGCTCACCGTTCTTGTGATCATTTTAACCCCATGCGGTGAGATCTTGCGTGGAGCCCCAGATCGAGGGAGATTATCAGTTGTCTTGTACATCTTCCATTCCTTAATAATTGCTCCCACAGTTGATTTCTTCAAACCAAGCTGCTTACCTATTGCAGATCCAGTCTTCCTAGCCTGGTGCAGGTCTACAATTTTGTTTCTGGTGTCCTTTGACAGCTCTTTGGTCTTGGCAATAGTGGAGTTTGGTGTGTGACTGAGGTATTTTATACTGATAACAAGTTCAAATAGGTGCCATTAATACAGGTAACGAATGGAGGACAGAGGAGCCTCTTAAAGAAGAAGTTACAGGTCTGTGCGAGACAGAAATCTTGCTTGTTTGCAGGTGCCCAAAAACTTATTTTTCACCATAATTTGCAAATAAATTCATTAAAAATCCTACAATGTGATTTTCTGGATTTTTTCCCCTCATTTTGTCTATCATAGTTGAAGTGTACCTATGATGAAAATTACAGGCCTCATCTTTTTAAGTGGGAGAACTTGCACAATTGGTGGCTGACTAAATACTTTTTTGCTCCACTGTACCTTGAAGCAAAAGCTCTCTATCTCTCTCCATCACGCGTGTGGCTTCCCCACACTAATCTATGTAGCAGGCGTTAAAGAAACACAGAACGGACAAGTGGATTGTAGTTATTGCAGTTAATTACCACGTTTTTGGTGCTGAACTATGTAGAATATTGGCTTGATGGAAACTACAACTCTCTACTGAAAAGTCACAGGGAAAAAAATCGAATTCAAACCGGTCAGTCAATTAGTTGTTTAAAAAACTAAAAATAATCTAAGATTTCAGTTCATTTTTGCTCAACATTACTCTCTGCCCTGTGTAAGTGTGTTAGCTAAAGCTAGGTATACATTACAGCTCTCAGAGGGGGAGTCATGGCTGAGTGCACACATCTCTGAGCCTCATACAAAAAGGGTTCCCTCTGGGGGACACTAATAACCAGCGCACCAGCAGCTCCTCACAACAGGTACCTGTTCCTACTCTGGAGCTAATGAAAAGCCCCCACGGGGAACCTAGTTAGAACCTACGGGACCGTGGCAACTCTCACCCACATGCATTGAAACACGTAGGCGACATAGCCTGCATACAATAACACAGATTAGAAATGAACACAAACCAGCACTACGAACTCCAACTCATAACATACAGCAGCTTTAGACCTACACAGAAACATGACTGGGGCGGCAGGTAGCCTAGCGATTAAGAGTGTTGGGCCTGTAACCGAAAGGTCGCTGGTTTGAATCCCTGGGCTGACTAGTTAAAAAATGTGCCGATGTGCCCTTGAGCAAGGCACTTAACCCTAATTGCTACTGTAAATTGCTCTGGATACCAGAGTCTGCTAAATGACTAAAATTGTGTTTTTTTAAAGATACTACATTCAATTACTGCCTGGAAAAAAAATAGGACAGAACCATTACTACGGCAACCAGTCGCCATGTCTGTCCACATCGCATAATGAGCCATGCCTGCCAACACAGCCCTGGCCCAGGCCAGGAACAGAGAAATGTGCTCCGACCCATTGACCGCGATTCCCTTAATCAGGCAGCTGCTATTCCTATTAAATCAGACAGCCGCTGCTCCCAGTAGGGCTTTATACAGGCCCAGCGGCGTCACAGCCATACTATACATAGGATCAGTCCCAAATGGCTCCCTATATCGTGCACTACTTCTGACTACAGGCCATAAGGCTGAGTTCAACTGTAGTGCACTATGTAGCCTGATGATGGCGCCATCTGGGACTCATCCATACTGTAAACCCCTTCAGACTGGGCTGGACCAGCACGCTCACAAAGCAATTAGCCCCAATGTGGACTGTAATATGTGTGTGTGTGTGTGTGTGTGTGTGTGTGTGTGTGTGTGTGTGTGTGTGTGTGTGTGTGTGTGTGTGTGTGTGTGTGTGTGTGTGTGTGTGTGTGTGTGTGTGTGTGTGTGTGTGTGTGTGTGTGTGTGTGTGTACCACAATGGGGGTAAATAGAGAAATACCCATTAATGACTACAGAGAAACTAGAAACCCAAGAACTGCAAAGCACAGTTTTAGGGTCTGACTATTTTCCATAGCCAAAACCACCCTCCCCTCCCTGACCTCCCACCCTCTCTTTACCCACAAATCCCAGCCACCCACCCTCCTACCAGGCCTCAGCGCTCACTCCCCTGACCCCTATCCCCTTCACTATAACACATGTTGGGCTCTGTGGTTGCTGTAGTTCTTGCCAGCTGGTCTCAGACCATGCAGTTCTGGTTCAGTGTGGTCCGGCTAGAATACGCCTGGGTTAGGGAGGAGAGCTGTGACCCGGATCAGTACCAGACTGGGTGAATGTTACTAAATAACTAGCCCATCAAGGTCATTCCATACAGCTGAACAGAAACAGAGAAACCCTTCCATTAGCTCGAGCTGGCCTTTACTTTAAATGTCACTGTTAGGTGGTGTATCTCAGTGGTCTGAGAGACCCCAGAGACAGAGACCCCAGAGACACACCTAGAGACCCCAGAGACACACCTAGAGACCCCAGAGACACACCTAGAGACCCCAGAGACACACCGAGAGACCCCAAAGACACACCGAGAGACCCCAGAGACAGAGACCCCAGAGACACACCTAGAGACCCCAGAGACACACCGAGAGACCCCAGAGACACACCGAGAGACCCCAGAGACACACCGAGAGACCCCAGAGACACACCGAGAGACCCCAGAGACACACCGAGAGACCCCAGAGACACACCTAGAGACCCCAGAGACACACCGAGAGACCCCAGAGACACACCGAGAGACCCCAGAGACACACCGAGAGACCCAACTGAGAGATCCCAGAGACACACAGACCGAGAGACCCCGAAAGAGACCCCAGAGACACACCGAGAGACCCCAGAGACACACCGAGAGACCCCAGGACACACCCCGAGAGACAGACCAGGGACACACCGAGAGACCCCAGGGACACACCGAGAGACCCCAGGGACACACCTAGAGACCCCAGGGACACACCTAGAGACCCCAGAGACACACCTAGAGACCCCAGAGACACACCGAGAGACCCCAGAGACACACCGAGAGACCCCAGACACACCGAGAGACCCCAGACACACCGAGAGACCCCAGACACACCGAGAGACCCCAGAGACACACCGAGAGACCCCAGAGACACACCGAGAGACCCCAGAGACACACCTAGAGACCCCAGAGACACACCTAGAGACCCCAGAGACACACCTAGAGACCCCAGAGACACACCGAGAGACCCCAGAGACACACCGAGAGACCCCAGAGACACACCCAGAGACCCCAGAGACCCCAGACACCGAGAGACCCCAGAGACAGACCCCAGAGACACACCGAGAGACCCCAGAGAGACCCAAGAGACACACCGAGACCCCAGAGACACACCGAGAGACCCCAGAGACACACCAAACAGAGACACACCGAGAGACACACCGAGACACACCGAGAGACCCCAGAGACACACAAACAGAGAGACCCCAGAGACACACCGAGACACACCAGAGACCCCAGAGACACACCGAGAGACCCCAGAGACACACCGAGACACAGAGAGACCCCCACACCGAGAGACCCCAGAGACACACCGAGAGACCCCAGAGACACACCGAGACCCCAGAGACACCGAGAGACCCCAGAGACACACCGAGAGACCCCAGAGACACACAGACCCCAGAGACACACAGAGACCCCAGAGACACACAGAGACCCCAGAGACACACCGAGACCCCAGAGACACACAAACAGAGAGACCCCAGAGACACACCGAGACACACAGAGACCCCAGAGACACACTGTGAGACCCCAGAGACACACCAGAGACCCCAGAGACACACAGAGAGACCCCAGAGACACACAGAGACCCCAGAGACACACAGAGACCCCAGAGACACACAGAGACCCCAGAGACACACCGAGACCCCAGAGACACACCAGAGACCCCAGAGACACACCAGAGACAGAGACCAGAGAGACCCCAGAGACACACCAGAGACACACAGAGACAGAGACAGACAGAGACCCCAGAGACACACCTAGAGACCCCAGAGACACACCTAGAGACCCCAGAGACACACCTAGAGACCCCAGAGACACACCTAGAGACCCCAGACACACCGAGACCCCAGAGACAGACAGAGAGACCCCAGAGAGACCCAAGAGACACACCGAGACCCCAGAGACACACAAACAGAGAGACCCCAGAGACACACCGAGACCCCAGAGACAGACAGAGAGACCCCAGAGACAGACAGAGAGACCCCAGAGACAGACAGAGAGACCCCAGAGACACACCTAGAGACCCCAGAGACACACCGAGACCCCAGAGAGACCCCAGAGACACACCGAGAGACCCCAGAGACACACCTAGAGAACCCAGAGACACACCGAGAGACCCCAGAGACACACCGAGAGACCCCAGAGACACACCGAGAGACCCCAGAGACACACCGAGAGACCCCAGAGACACACCGAGAGACCCCAGAGACACACCGAGAGACCCCAGAGACACACCGAGAGACCCCAGAGACACACCGAGAGACCCCAGAGACACACCGAGAGACCCCAGAGACACACCGAGAGACCCCAGAGACACACCGAGAGACCCCAGAGACACACCGAGAGACCCCAGAGACACACCGAGAGACCCCAGAGACCGAGAGACCCCAGGGACACAGAGAGACCCCAGGGACACACCTAGAGACCCCAGGGACACACCTAGAGACCCCAGGGACACACCTAGAGACCCCAGGGACACACCTAGAGACCCCAGGGACACACCTAGAGACCCCAGGGACACACCTAGAGACCCCAGGGACACACCTAGAGACCCCAGGGACACACCTAGAGACCCCAGGGAGAGACCCCAGGACACACCTAGAGACCCCAGGGACACACCGAGACCTCAGAGACACAGAGACCCCAGAGACAGAGAGACCCCAGAGAGACCAAGAGACACACAGAGACCCCAGAGACACACCGAGAGACCCCAGAGACACCCAGAGACACACCGAGAGACCCCAGAGACACGAGACCCCAGAGACACAGAGACCCCAGAGACACACCGAGACCCCAGAGACACACGAGACCCCAGAGACCCCAGAGACACACGAGACCCCAGAAGAGACCCCAGAGACACACCGAGAGACCCCAGACGAGAGAGACACACCGAGAGAGAGACACACCTAGAGACCCCAGAGACACACCTAGAGACCCCAGAGACACACCTAGAGACCCCAGAGACACACCTAGAGACCCCAGAGACACACCTAGAGACCCCAGAGACAGACAGACAGAGAGACCCCAGAGAGACCCAAGAGACACACCGAGACCCCAGAGACACACAAACAGAGAGACCCCAGAGACACACCGAGACACACAGAGACCCCAGAGACACACCGAGACCCCAGAGACACACCGAGACCCCAGAGACAGACAGACAGAGAGACCCCAGAGAGACCCAAGAGACACACCGAGACCCCAGAGACACACCGAGACCCCAGAGACACACAAACAGAGAGACCCCAGAGACACACCGAGACACACCGAGACCCCAGAGACACACAAACAGAGAGACCCCAGAGACACACAAACAGAGAGACCCCAGAGACACACCGAGACACACAGAGACCCCAGAGACACACAGAGACCCCAGAGACACACAGAGACCCCAGAGACACACCGAGACCCCAGAGACACACCGAGACCCCAGAGACACACCGAGACCCCAGAGACACACCGAGACCCCAGAGACACCGAGACCCCAGGGACACACCGAGACCCCAGAGACACACCGAGACCCCAGAGACACACCGAGACCCCAGAGACACACAGAGAGACCCCAGAGAGACCCCAGAGACACACCGAGAGACCCCAGAGACACACCGAGAGACCCCAGAGACACACAGAGAGACCCCAGAGACACACAGAGACCCCAGAGACACACCTAGAGACCCCAGAGACACACCTAGAGACCCCAGAGACCCCAGAGACACACCGAGACCCCAGAGACACACCGAGACCCCAGAGACACACCGAGACCCCAGAGACACACCGAGACCCCAGAGACACACCGAGACCCCAGGGACACACCGAGACCCCAGAGACACACCGAGACCCCAGAGACACACAGAGAGACCCCAGAGAGACCCCAGAGACACACCGAGAGACCCCAGAGACACACCGAGAGACCCCAGAGACACACAGAGAGACCGCAGAGACACACAGAGACCCCAGAGACACAGAGACCCCAGAGACCCCAGAGACCCCAGAGACACACCTAGAGACCCCAGAGACCCCAGAGACACACCAGAGACCCCAGAGACACACCTAGAGACCCCAGAGACACACCTAGAGACCCCAGAGACACACCTAGAGACCCCAGAGACACACCTAGAGACCCCAGAGACACACCTAGAGACCCCAGAGACACACCGAGACCCCAGAGACACACCGAGACCCCAGAGACAGACAGACAGAGAGACCCCAGAGAGACCCCAGAGACACACCGAGACCCCAGAGACACACACCGAGACCCCAGAGACACACACCGAGAGACCCCAGAGACACACACCGAGACCCCAGAGACACACACCGAGACCCCAGAGACACACACCGAGAGACCCCAGAGACACACCGAGAGACCCCAGAGACACACCGAGAGACCCCAGAGACACACCGAGAGACACACCGAGAGACCCCAGAGACACACCGAGAGACCCCGGAGACACACCGAGAGACCCCAGAGACAGACCGAGAGACCCCAGAGACAGACCCCGAGAGACCCCAGAGACAGACCCAGAGAGACCCCAGAGACACAGCGAGAGACCCCAGAGACACACCAAGAGACCCCAGAGACACACCGAGAGACCCCAGAGACAGACCCCGAGAGACCCCAGAGACAGACCCAGAGAGACCCCAGAGACACACCGAGAGACGACCCCAGAGACACAGCGAGAGACGACCCCAGAGACACAGCGAGAGACCCCAGAGACACACCGAGAGACGACCCCAGAGACACAGCGAGAGACCCCAGAGACACACACAGAGACCCCAGAGACACACACAGAGACCCCAGAGACACACAGAGACCCCAGAGACACACAGAGACCCCAGAGACACACAGAGACCCCAGAGACACACAGAGACCCCAGAGACACACAGAGACCCCAGAGACAGACAGACAGACCGAGAGACCCAATTGAGAGATCCCAGAGACAGACAGACCGAGAGACCCCAGAAAAACCCCAGAGACACAAAGAGAAACCCCAGAGACACAAAGAGAGACCCCAGAGACACAAAGAGAGACCCCAGAGACACAAAGAGAGACCCCAGAGACACAAGAGAGACCCCAGAGACAGAGAGAGACCCCAGAGACAGAGAGAGACCCCAGAGACAGAGAGAAACCCCCAGAGACAGAGAGAAACCCCCAGAGACAGAGAGAAACCCCCAGAGACAGAGAGAGACCCCCAGAGACAGAGAGAGACCCCCAGAGACAGAGAGAGACCCCCAGAGACAGACAGACACACACACAGACACACACAGACACACAGACACACACAGACACACACAGACACACACAGACACACACAGACACACACAGACACACAGACACACACAGACACACACAGACACACACAGACACACACAGACACCAGAGATAGAAAGGTAGAGAGAACCCAGAGACAGGCAGAAAGAACTATACATCCATCTATAGGCAGCTTTTGACCATAGACTAGCTGCTCATTGTCTGCTGTTGTCTCTCTCTGCTGATTCTATTTCCCAGAGGAGTAAACAGCAGACTCCATCTCATCACCCCAGAGGAGCAAACAGCAGACTCCATCTCATCACCCCAGAGGAGCAAACAGCAGACTCCATCTCCCCAGAGGAGTAAACAGCAGACTCCATCTCATCTCCCCAGAGGAGTAAACAGGAGACTCCATCTCATCACCCCAGAGGAGCAAACAGCAGACTCCATCTCATCACCCCAGAGGAGCAAACAGCAGACTCCATCTCCCCAGAGGAGTAAACAGCAGACTCCATCTCATCTCCCCAGAGGAGTAAACAGGAGACTCCATCTCCCCAGAGGAGCAAACAGCAGACTCCATCTCATCACCCCAGAGGAGTAAACAGCAGACTCCATCTCATCACCCCAGAGGAGCAAACAGCAGACTCCATCTCATCACCCCAGATGAGCAAACAGCAGACTCCATCTCCCCAGAGGATAAACAGCAGACTCCATCATCTCCCCAGAGGAGCAAACAGCAGACTCCATCTCATCACCCCAGAGGAGTAAACAGCAGACTCCATCTCATCACCCCAGAGGAGTAAACAGCAGACTCCATCTCATCACCCCAGAGGAGTAAACAGCAGACTCCATCTCATCTCCCCAGAGGAGTAAACAGCAGACTCCATCTCATCTCCCCAGAGGAGCAAACAGCAGACTCCATCTCATCACCCCAGAGGAGTAAACAGCAGACTCCATCTCATCTCCCCAGAGGAGTAAACAGCAGACTCCATCTCATCTCCCCAGAGGAGTAAACAGCAGACTCCATCTCATCTCCCCAGAGGAGCAAACAGCAGACTCCATCTCATCTCCCCAGAGGAGCAAACAGCAGACTCCATCTCATCTCCCCAGAGGAGCAAACAGCAGACTCCATCTCATCACCCCAGAGGAGTAAACAGCAGACTCCATCTCATCTCCCCAGAGGAGTAAACAGCAGACTCCATCTCATCTCCCCAGAGGAGTAAACAGCAGACTCCATCTCATCTCCCCAGAGGAGTAAACAGCAGACTCCATCTCATCTCCCCAGAGGAGCAAACAGCAGACTCCATCTCATCTCCCCAGAGGAGCAAACAGCAGACTCCATCTCATCACCCCAGAGGAGCAAACAGCAGACTCCATCTCATCACCCCAGAGGAGTAAACAGCAGACTCCATCTCCCCAGAGGAGTAAACAGCAGACTCCATCTCATCACCCCAGAGGAGTAAACAGCAGACTCCATCTCATCTCCCCAGAGGAGCAAACAGCAGACTCCATCTCATCTCCCCAGAGGAGTAAACAGCAGACTCCATCTCATCTCCCCAGAGGAGTAAACAGCAGACTCCATCTCATCACCCCAGAGGAGTAAACAGCAGACTCCATCTCATCACCCCAGAGGAGCAAACAGCAGACTCCATCTCATCACCCCAGATGAGCAAACAGCAGACTCCATCTCCCCAGAGGAGTAAACAGCAGACTCCATCTCATCTCCCCAGAGGAGCAAACAGCAGACTCCATCTCATCACCCCAGAGGAGTAAACAGGAGACTCCATCTCCCCAGAGGAGCAAACAGCAGACTCCATCTCATCACCCCAGAGGAGTAAACAGCAGACTCCATCTCATCACCCCAGAGGAGCAAACAGCAGACTCCATCTCATCACCCCAGATGAGCAAACAGCAGACTCCATCTCCCCAGAGGAGTAAACAGCAGACTCCATCTCATCTCCCCAGAGGAGCAAACAGCAGACTCCATCTCATCACCCCAGAGGAGTAAACAGCAGACTCCATCTCATCACCCCAGAGGAGTAAACAGCAGACTCCATCTCATCACCCCAGAGGAGTAAACAGCAGACTCCATCTCATCTCCCCAGAGGAGTAAACAGCAGACTCCATCTCATCTCCCCAGAGGAGCAAACAGCAGACTCCATCTCATCACCCCAGAGGAGTAAACAGCAGACTCCATCTCATCTCCCCAGAGGAGTAAACAGCAGACTCCATCTCATCTCCCCAGAGGAGTAAACAGCAGACTCCATCTCATCTCCCCAGAGGAGCAAACAGCAGACTCCATCTCATCTCCCCAGAGGAGCAAACAGCAGACTCCATCTCATCTCCCCAGAGGAGCAAACAGCAGACTCCATCTCATCACCCCAGAGGAGTAAACAGCAGACTCCATCTCATCTCCCCAGAGGAGTAAACAGCAGACTCCATCTCATCTCCCCAGAGGAGTAAACAGCAGACTCCATCTCATCTCCCCAGAGGAGTAAACAGCAGACTCCATCTCATCTCCCCAGAGGAGCAAACAGCAGACTCCATCTCATCTCCCCAGAGGAGCAAACAGCAGACTCCATCTCATCACCCCAGAGGAGCAAACAGCAGACTCCATCTCATCACCCCAGAGGAGTAAACAGCAGACTCCATCTCCCCAGAGGAGTAAACAGCAGACTCCATCTCATCTCCCCAGAGGAGCAAACAGCAGACTCCATCTCATCTCCCCAGAGGAGTAAACAGCAGACTCCATCTCATCTCCCCAGAGGAGTAAACAGCAGACTCCATCTCATCTCCCCAGAGGAGTAAACAGCAGACTCCATCTCATCTCCCCAGAGGAGTAAACAGCAGACTCCATCACCCCAGAGGAGTAAACAGCAGACTCCATCTCATCACCCCAGAGGAGTAAACAGCAGACTCCATCTCATCACCCCAGAGGAGTAAACAGCAGACTCCATCTCATCTCCCCAGAGGAGTAAACAGCAGACTCCATCTCATCTCCCCAGAGGAGTAAACAGCAGACTCCATCTCATCTCCCCAGAGGAGTAAACAGCAGACTCCATCTCATCTCCCCAGAGGAGTAAACAGCAGACTCCATCTCATCTCCCCAGAGGAGTAAACAGCAGACTCCATCTCATCTCCCCAGAGGAGTAAACAGCAGACTCCATCTCATCTCCCCAGAGGAGCAAACAGCAGACTCCATCTCATCACCCCAGAGGAGCAAACAGCAGACTCCATCTCATCACCCCAGATGAGCAAACAGCAGACTCCATCTCCCCAGAGGAGTAAACAGCAGACTCCATCTCATCTCCCCAGAGGAGCAAACAGCAGACTCCATCTCATCACCCCAGAGGAGTAAACAGGAGACTCCATCTCCCCAGAGGAGCAAACAGCAGACTCCATCTCATCACCCCAGAGGAGTAAACAGCAGACTCCATCTCATCACCCCAGAGGAGCAAACAGCAGACTCCATCTCATCACCCCAGATGAGCAAACAGCAGACTCCATCTCCCCAGAGGAGTAAACAGCAGACTCCATCTCATCTCCCCAGAGGAGCAAACAGCAGACTCCATCTCATCACCCCAGAGGAGTAAACAGCAGACTCCATCTCATCACCCCAGAGGAGTAAACAGCAGACTCCATCTCATCACCCCAGAGGAGTAAACAGCAGACTCCATCTCATCTCCCCAGAGGAGTAAACAGCAGACTCCATCTCATCTCCCCAGAGGAGCAAACAGCAGACTCCATCTCATCACCCCAGAGGAGTAAACAGCAGACTCCATCTCATCTCCCCAGAGGAGTAAACAGCAGACTCCATCTCATCTCCCCAGAGGAGTAAACAGCAGACTCCATCTCATCTCCCCAGAGGAGCAAACAGCAGACTCCATCTCATCTCCCCAGAGAGCAAACAGCAGACTCCATCTCATCTCCCCAGAGGAGCAAACAGCAGACTCCATCTCATCACCCCAGAGGAGTAAACAGCAGACTCCATCTCATCTCCCCAGAGGAGTAAACAGCAGACTCCATCTCATCTCCCCAGAGGAGTAAACAGCAGACTCCATCTCATCTCCCCAGAGGAGTAAACAGCAGACTCCATCTCATCTCCCCAGAGGAGCAAACAGCAGACTCCATCTCATCTCCCCAGAGGAGCAAACAGCAGACTCCATCTCATCACCCCAGAGGAGCAAACAGCAGACTCCATCTCATCACCCCAGAGGAGTAAACAGCAGACTCCATCTCATCTCCCCAGAGGAGTAAACAGCAGACTCCATCTCATCTCCCCAGAGGAGTAAACAGCAGACTCCATCTCATCTCCCCAGAGGAGTAAACAGCAGACTCCATCTCATCTCCCCAGAGGAGTAAACAGCAGACTCCATCTCATCTCCCCAGAGGAGTAAACAGCAGACTCCATCTCATCTCCCCAGAGGAGTAAACAGCAGACTCCATCTCATCAACCCAGAGGAGCAAACAGCAGACTCCATCTCATCTCCCCAGAGGAGCAAACAGCAGACTCCATCTCATCACCCCAGAGGAGTAAACAGCAGACTCCATCTCATCTCCCCAGAGGAGTAAACAGCAGACTCCATCTCATCTCCCCAGAGGAGTAAACAGCAGACTCCATCTCATCTCCCCAGAGGAGAGACGGAACATATCCTGGTGTATCCTGTCGACCTCCAAACGGACAGGAGATAAACTATTATCAACCGAGGTACTGTATCTACTGGCAGGCCGCGTTATCATGGTGTCTGGAACCTTTTAAATAACAACATACTGGAACCAAATGTGGGCATCAAAGCCTACAGTTTTCTATGTCCACACAGAAGGAGTGGTAGTATCGATACAGCCTATGGGCATTACCAGGTACTAAACTAATGACCATAGATCAGATGAATGAGAGCAGTAGCTGTGGGGGAGAAACAGAAAAACAAAAAAGATAAAATGACTTATTGATTAAACTGATCCAGGGCCAGCTACTGTACTGTATTATGCTGAGCCAGTAGAAATGGAAACTGCCAGTCTTTCAAACTAAACAGTGAAAATATCACAGACCACTGCAGCGCAGAAATGGGCAGTAAGCAGACTGCTGTGGTTACTACTACTCTACACAGTGCCAGCTCATTAGCTCTGCCCACAGTAACACAATGACATATCACTGTACTGCTAACACACTGAGCTGGCTGGGCAGTGGGCTTCACCTTTCTTCATAGCTCTTGAAGGGATAAATAAAGTTGAATTACATTCACTTGTTTTAACAGATCTAGCCAGGAGTCTAATGTGGCCTCTTTATTACCAACCATGGGAGAGTGGAGATGAAATGACATGTATTTACTCTTTAATACTGCATTACAGTTCAGGTAGAGAGAGAACCAATTTCAGCATCACCTTGTCAGAGGGAAGCCTTACTGCACAGACACTGTGTAGTGCAGGAGGGGATAGAGCAGAGGGGATAGAGCGGAGGGGATAGAGCGGAGGGGATAGAGCAGAGGGGATAGAGCAGAGGGGATAGAGCGGAGGGGATAGAGCAGAGGGGATAGAGCAGAGGGGATAGAGCGGAGGGGATAGAGCGGAGGGGATAGAGCAGAGGGGATAGAGCAGAGGGGATAGAGCAGAGGGGATAGAGCGGAGGGGATAGAGCGGAGGGGATAGCAGAGGGGATAGAGCAGAGGGGATAGAGCAGAGGGGATAGAGCGGGGATAGAGCAGAGGGATAGAGCAGAGGGGATAGAGCAGAGGGGATAGAGCGGAGGGGATAGAGCGGAGGGGATAGAGCAGAGGGGATAGAGCAGAGGGATAGAGCGGAGGGGATAGAGCGGAGGGGATAGAGCAGAGGGGATAGAGCAGAGGGGATAGAGCGGAGGGGATAGAGCAGAGGGGATAGAGCGGAGGGGATAGAGCGGAGGGGAGGGGATAGAGCAGAGGGGATAGAGCAGAGGGGATAGAGCGGAGGGGATAGAGCAGAGGGGATAGAGCGGAGGATAGAGCGGGGGATAGAGCAGAGGGGAGAGCGGAGGGGATAGAGCGGAGGGGGGATAGAGCAGGGGATAGAGCGGAGGGGATAGAGCGGAGGGGATAGAGCAGAGGGGATAGAGCAGAGGGGATAGAGCGGAGGGGATAGAGCAGAGGGGATAGAGCAGAGGGGAGAGCGGAGGATAGAGCGGAGGGATAGAGCAGAGGGGATAGAGCAGAGGGGATAGAGCAGAGGGGATAGAGCGGAGGGGCGGGGATAGAGCAGAGGATAGAGCAGAGGGATAGAGGAGGGGATAGAGCAGAGGGGATAGAGCAGAGGGGATAGAGCGGAGGGGATAGAGCAGAGGATAGGCGGGGGATAGAGCGGAGGATAGAGCAGAGGGGATAGAGCAGAGGGGATAGAGCAGAGGGGATAGAGCAGAGGGGATAGAGCAGAGGGGATAGAGCGGAGGGGATAGAGCGGAGGGGATAGAGCAGAGGGGATAGAGCGGAGGGATAGAGCAGAGGGGATAGAGCGGAGGGGATAGAGCAGCGGAGGGATAGAGCGGAGGGGATAGAGCGGAGGGGATAGAGCAGAGGGGATAGAGCGGAGGGGATAGGAGGGGATAGAGCAGAGGGGATAGAGGAGGGGATAGAGCGGAGGGGATAGAGCAGAGGGGATAGAGCAGAGGGGATAGAGCAGAGGGGATAGAGCGGAGGGGATAGAGCGGAGGGGATAGAGATAGAGCAGGGGAGCGGAGGGATAGAGCGGAGGGGATAGAGCAGAGGGGATAGAGCAGAGGGGATAGAGCGGAGGGATAGAGCAGAGGGGATAGAGCGGAGGGGATAGAGCGGAGGGGATAGAGCGGAGGGATAGAGCAGAGGGGAGAGCGGGGGATAGAGCGGAGGGGATAGAGCAGGGAGGGGATAGGGAGCGGAGGGATAGAGCGGAGGGGATAGAGCAGAGGGGATAGAGCGGAGGGGATAGAGCAGAGGGGATAGAGCAGAGGGATAGAGCGGAGGGGATAGAGCAGAGGGGATAGAGCGGAGGGGATAGAGCGGAGGGATAGAGCGGAGGGATAGAGCAGAGGGGATAGAGCAGAGGGGATAGAGCAGAGGGGATAGAGCGGAGGGGATAGAGCAGAGGGGATAGAGCAGAGGGGATAGAGGAGGGGATAGAGCGGAGGAGGGGATAGAGCGGAGGGATAGAGCAGAGGGAGAGCAGAGAGCAGGGGATAGAGCGGAGGGATAGAGCGGAGGGGATAGAGCGGAGGGATAGAGCAGAGGGGATAGAGCAGAGGGGATAGAGCGGAGGGGATAGAGCGGAGGGGATAGAGCGGAGGGGATAGAGCGGAGGGGATAGAGCAGAGGGGATAGAGCAGAGGGGATAGAGCAGAGGGGATAGAGCAGAGGGGATAGAGGAGGAGGGGATAGAGCGGAGGGGATAGAGCAGAGGGGATAGAGCGGAGGGGATAGAGCAGAGGGGATAGAGCGGAGGGGATAGAGCAGAGGGGATAGAGCGGAGGGGATAGAGCAGAGGGGATAGAGCGGAGGGGATAGAGCAGAGGGGATAGAGCAGAGGGGATAGAGCAGAGGGGATAGAGCAGAGGGGATAGAGGAGGAGAGGAAAACAGAAAGAGAACTTAAAGCCGATGAGGCGGCAGCTGTAGAATTTTAATAAGCCCTCTTTCCCTCTGATGACTGTTGTGTGTTTACTGCAGCACAGACAATCACGAACACACATACTATGCACACACACGCACGGGTGCACACACACACACAGGAAGGAGCACCCAGTGACTCACCTGCTGTACCTCGGTCTCTCTGTTTGAGGTCTTTTCTGTGTACACAAATGAGTTGAAGATTCTCTGCAGGGAGAGAGAGGAGAGAAACAGGGTTAGTATGCTGTAGAAAGACTTGCTGCTGAAAACTAAATCACATCAGGCCCAAACTCTTCATACCGATGCAAATACACATGGATTTATTCTGATTGCTTCATTTCAGAGGATCTCTTGATGTGACGTGAATGTCTCGCTTCATTACCAGTCATTTGTTGACAAGGTCTTGTTAGGTTGTGGTATTTACTTTACTCCATCCTTCAACGCTTCTCTGCCTTTACATTTAAATGGAAAGAATGAGAGAATAAGTCCATGTCCTCCTAGGTCCCCTCCAGTAAAGGCCATTGGTGGAGTTGTTTCACTGTTAAAATGGACCATTTCATGGAATTATACTATTGCTCCTAAGTGAAGTCAACTACAGTAATAAGATTGTGTTATGCCTTCAGAAACCGAACCTGCCTGCTCCTGTCCATTTAAGATAATTGGTTACAGGCGCCTTTACTCTCTAATAGATCCGTCCAGCCATGTTAGAACCACTTACTAGTGTTTTCCATTTTGGTCAAATGCTGCCTACAAGCTGACTGACTGCAAAACCACCTGACCCCATTCAAAACGTTGGGTCGTAGGAAACATACGATACATCATATTCTACAAATCATAAAGCACAGGCACAAACACAGTGTTTCCCCTATATTAATACAAGCAGCGGCGGGCTAGTAAAAAGGTTTAGTGTACAAGTAAACGACTAAAACCACATATGAAGTAAATATTCAAATTAGATCATCTTTGAGAACTAAGAATCAACAAAATATAAACTAGACAGTCAGGGAGAATGAAAGATTGTAAACATGGCATGGGGCCCATTGATATAGTTATGTTGGGGTCAATCAGCAGAAGAAAATGACATTGGTAAATGGTATGTGTAGAATTGTGCTTAAAAATAGTTTTATTTTTTGTTGCTCATTGACAATATGTGTAGACAAAACATGTAGAATTGCAGGAACCAGCTTTACAAGTGTCCATGTTTCTCTCCACCCATGTCAAAACATGTAGAATTGCAGGAACTAGCTTTACACGTGTCCATGATTCTCTCCACCCATGTCAAAACATGTAGAATTGCAGGAACCAGCTTTACAAGTGTCCATGTTTCTCTCCACCCATGTCAAAACATGTAGAATTGCAGGAACTAGCTTTACACGTGTCCATGATTCTCTCCACCCATGTCAAAACATGTAGAATTGCAGGAACCAGCTTTACAAGTGTACATGTTTCCCTCCACCCATGTCAAAATGTGTAGAATTGTAAGAAATTAGCATTAAAAAAAAATATGTTTGTCTTTGTGGCCAAGAGGAGTGGCTGTAAAGGTTTCACACCCATATTCTACAGCATTAAAATATAAGCATGGCAGGGAGAATAACAGAGGTCCTTGTATGACCTTAACACCAACACAAAATACACAAGCCTTCAAGAAAACACTTGCACTGGTATGCTTTACACACACACACACACACACACACACACACACACACACACACACACGTTAGTTCCAGGTAAAAATAAATACATTAAAAAGCTAAAAAAAATGTTGACTTGTGTGTCAGGTGTTTAGGTTTCTCTACTGCCATGTTCCGCATACATACTCACACCTGTCCTGTCCACACCTATTGTAGGACACATTCCAGACCAGATGGGTACCAACTACCCAGCATGCCTCACCCCGCCTGCCTAACCCGGAGTTCACTTCATTTTTTGCGTGAATCATGCGACCTCCCACAATCAAGAGAAGACTTGTCACGCTGACCTTGGTTCCTAAAGTAGAAGGAACCCCTGGAAAGCTATCTGGCAGGGGGATCAGGTAAAGAAGTTTCATTCTCTACTGAAGTTAAAGAGGTCGGCTCAGGTCCACTCTGACCGGTATGTGTTAGTTAAACATGGGAAACAAACAGACATACACAGCCAACATGCTGCACATTTTACCCACAGCGTTATTTGGAAAACTTAAAGCCAACCTAGAGATGGTATAGCATGTATTAGTGCAGGCTGTTTGTTTTTGCACGTGGCACGGTGGCTTTCACAGCGAAGACCTGGGCAGGGAGGAATGCCTCCCCTGACCCAGAGAGTCCATTGGGAGACAGACTACAGGCACACCCACACTTCAGGATCCTACCAGGGTATGGTTTCATTCTTGAAGCTTGTTGAAGTATAAACAAATTAATGGAACAAAGTTGTATTCTGGTAGCTATTTTATTATTTTTGTCTTAACTAATCAAAGCTTAGGGTGGGCTCTTGAATGAACAAAGCCACCCACTGCCTCATTCACCAAAACACACTTAACAATCATAAATCACACGGACAACAAATAACTACATTGTCTCTTAGTGTCTCTCCAGCCTGGTTCTCTCTTAGTGTCTCTCCAGCCTGGTCTTCTCTTAGTGTCTCTCCAGCCTGGTTCTCTCTTAGTGTCTCTCCAGCCTGGTCTTCTCTTAGTGTCTCTCCAGCCTGGTCTTCTCTTAGTGTCTCTCCAGCCTGGTCTTCTCTTAGTGTCTCTCCAGCCTGTTCTTCTTTTAGTGTCTCTCCAGCCTGTTCTTCTTTTAGTGTCTCTCCAGCCTGTTCTTCTCTTAGTGTCTCACCAGCCTGTTCTTCTCTTAGTGTCTCTCCAGCCTGTTCTTCTCTTAGTGTCTCTCCAGCCTGGTCTTCTCTTAGTGTCTCACCAGCCTGTTCTTCTCTTAGTGTCTCTCCAGCCTGTTCTTCTCTTAGTGTCTCTCCAGCCTGGTCTTCTCTTAGTGTCTCTCCAGCCTGTTCTTCTCTTAGTGTCTCTCCAGCCTGGTCTTCTCTTAGTGTCTCACCAGCCTGTTCTTCTCTTAGTGTCTCACCAGCCTGTTCTTCTCTTAGTGTCTCTCCAGCCTGGTCTTCTCTTAGTGTCTCTCCAGCCTGGTCTTCTCTTAGTGTCTCTCCAGCCTGGTCTTCTCTTAGTGTCTCTCCAGCCTGTTCTTCTCTTAGTGTCTCACCAGCCTGTTCTTCTCTTAGTGTCTCACCAGCCTGTTCTTCTCTTAGTGTCTCTCCAGCCTGGTTCTTCTCTTAGTGTCTCTCCAGCCTGGTTCTCTCTTAGTGTCTCTCCAGCCTGGTTCTCTCTTAGTGTCTCTCCAGCCTGGTCTTCTCTTAGTGTCTCTCCAGCCTGGTTCTCTCTTAGTGTCTCTCCAGCCTGGTTCTCTCTTAGTGTCTCTCCAGCCTGTTCTTCTCTTAGTGTCTCACCAGCCTGGTTCTCTCTTAGTGTCTCACCAGCCTGGTTCTCTCTTAGTGTCTCACCAGCCTGGTTCTCTCTTAGTGTCTCACCAGCCTGGTTCTCTCTTAGTGTCTCACCAGCCTGGTTCTCTCTTAGTGTCTCACCAGCCTGGTTCTCTCTTAGTGTCTCACCAGCCTGGTTCTCTCTTAGTGTCTCTCCAGCCTGGTTCTCTCTTAGTGTCTCTCCAGCCTGTTCTTCTCTTAGTGTCTCTCCAGCCTGGTTCTCTCTTAGTGTCTCTCCAGCCTGGTTCTCTCTTAGTGTCTCTCCAGCCTGTTCTTCTCTTAGTGTCTCTCCAGCCTGGTTCTCTCTTAGTGTCTCTCCAGCCTGTTCTTCTCTTAGTGTCTCACCAGCCTGGTTCTCTCTTAGTGTCTCTCCAGCCTGTTCTTCTCTTAGTGTCTCACCAGCCTGTACCGTTGACACCAGTCAGGATGGGTCCATGGACTCATGCTGATTACACCAAATCCTGACTCTGCCATCAGCATGACGCAACAGGAACCAGGATTTGTCGGACCAGGCAGAGTTTTTCCACTCCTCAATTGTCCAGTGTTGGTGATCCTGTGCCCACTAGAGCCCACTTTCCCTTCAGCCTCTCTCCTCTCTCGTCAACGAGAGAGTTAGCGTTGGGCTAACTGCACCACTCCCTGGTTAAGTCCGAATAACATACTAGCGTATTACATACATAAAACAGCATAATCGTTTTGTCGTTTGATCTAGTAGAATGTTTGTTTGACAACAGCTGATAATCAGACACACTGTTCCAAATGAATGAATGTCAGGGGTCAACTCAAGTGTGCATTATATGGCGCATTTGTAGTACTATTTTGCAAAATGGCACATAAAATGTTATTATTTGGCATAACATTTAGTATGCTAGTGTGGGTATTCAGACCCACTGTCTGGCACCTGAAAGGGTGACGGGAAGATGAACGCATTGCTTAGGTGTGGTGCACCACGTTCCTCCATATCGCACATGAACGTGTGTGTGTGTGTAAGTATATTTTTCACATGTGCTCTGCGGAGTGGGGGAGGGGTTGGAGTGCGTGGGAGCCCAGGGGCTGGCAGGAGAGACAGGAGCCAAGCAGGGTACAAACAGCAGCAGATGAAAGGACAGACAGGCTTTAGGAAGCTGAGATGGGTGGGTGGAGGGAGGTTCTGCAGCCTGCTGCAGGTACACTGTGGCTCTCCCCTCCTTCCCTCCTTCCTCTCCTTCCCTCCCCACTCTCAGAGCTGCTCCGCTCATTGGACTACAAAGGGCTGGAGCCAAGAGTGTGGCATCCTAGCTCTGCTTCTGAAGTGAGGTTTTTTTCGGCACCCCCCCCCCCCCCCCTTCAATTTTTCTGACGGCTACAAAGTAGGTTTGAGCCAAGCTCCTGGGGGAACACGACTGTTTTTAGCAACAAATAGAAATCGCATCTCCCCCAAAAACACAGACTAAAAGAGAAGCCTTTCCCTCAGCAACACAGCAACAACCAGACTTCAAATCTAAACTCTTGTTTAGAACTCGTCTCGTCTCGTCTCGCTCGTGTGACAAAGAACATTTGATTTGCAGATATCTTGGGAGTAATGAGAGCTTGAGGAAGAAACCATCCATATTAATACCTCGATCCACAATGGCACATTAATTAACCTCTGAGAAACAAATGATAATTAATACTTCTCCATTTCAATTCAGCAACACAGACAGAGACGGTTGTCTAATTAAATGGCTTGGGATCCCTGCCTGTCAGCCAATGGCTGCTGTATTTAGAACCAGACACAAGAGGGAATTTAATTTGGTTCATCTTACTAACGAACCGAACCCTCAGGCTACATAGGTAAATCTACACCTCCTCTCCCTTCATTGAGAGGCTCTCAGGACAGTGTGTGTGCAGTTTAGTGTGTGTTTGTGTACAACCATGTGTCTGTGCGTGCAGAGAGTGTGAAAATACACATGCAATTAGATCCACATTTGTTTCTGTACTGATGAAACTATGCCTCAGGTTGTCATGGTATTCTGACTCAACCACAAGAGGAGACAGTCTGTTTATTGGAACATTCAAATCTAAAGCTCAATTTAGGTTCTTTAAAACAGAGTTATGTACAGAAACACTAGGGTAATGATTCAAGTCCGTTGCTACGGTAACTCATTGGTGGCATGGCCTAAACATTGAAGCCCCATAAAACGTACCACACCAAGGCCTCAGACACAAAGATCCACTCACTCACTCCACTCTGACTCGACACATGATGGCTTCTCAACATGCAGCTAGCCTTATAAACCACTGTGTTAAATCCACAACAGGAAGAGCGGTAGAATGGAGAATGCATTGAGTAGCAATCCAAGGCAGGCACTCCCAAAACAATAAAATGTCTCCTTAAAATACAATAACATAACCAAGCTACATCATACCCATGCAGGGCAAATTATGGTGGACTGGAGGTTAGCTCTTCCCCTAGAGAGGGAGCAAGAGAAGACGAGGATAGCAAATGCAAGGTACCCTAAAAACAAAACAGGTCTCAGGCATCCAAAAGCTAAAATAACAGGCGTGTAGCCTAGACTAACCCTTCCCCCTGCTTCCCCCTGTCAAGGGAGAAAGGCCTTTCGGAGTGTGCGGTTCTGTAATAACAAACACCCTTTTGTGCAAACAGGGGCCAGGCCCTAGAGAGGCTGGGTCACCCAGCACAGAGGAGATCCCCTACACTGATCCCAGTCCTGTCCCAGCCTCCCAGATCCACAGTTTGCTACTACCCTCACTGCCATGCTCCTGTAGACAGGATATAATGCTTTCCACATGTGAGGGAGAGAGGGGGATAGATGGAGAGAGAGTGGGATGGATGGAGAGAGAGAGAGAGAGAGATGGAGAGAGAGAGAGAGAGAGGGGGATGGATGGAGAGAGAGAGAGAGGGGGATTAATGGAGAGAGGGGGGATTAATGGAGAGAGAGAGGGGGATGGATGGAGAGAGAGAGAGAGAGAGAGAGGGGGATTAATGGAGAGAGGGAGGGGGATGGATGGAGAGAGATGGAGAGAGAGAGGGGATTAATGGAGAGGGGGATTAATGGAGAGAGGAGGGGGATGGATGGAGAGAGAGAGAGAGGGGATGGAGAGGGGATGGATGGAGAGAGAGAGGGGGATTAATGGAGAGAGGGAGGGGATGGATGGAGAGAGAGAGAGAGAGAGGGGATGGAGATGGAGGGGATTAATTGAGAGGGGGGATGGATGGAGAGAGGGAGGGGATGGATGAGAGAGAGGGGATTAATGGAGAGAGGAGAGGGGGATGGATGGAGAGAGAGAGGGGGGATGGGGATTAATGGAGAGAGAGAGGGGGATGGA